>NC_084464.1:72693858-72996799 GCF_027409185.1 Cynocephalus volans
TATAAAAGATGAATGGGTTTGAGGTCTGAAAAATAAGACTGAAAAGTTACAAGTGTTGCTAATAGGAGAATACTTCAAAAAGTTGATGGAAAAATAGAACTGAAAGTTATGAACCTTTCCACGAATTTTTTGAAGTGCCCTCATGTAATCAAGCAAAATATTTGCTAAATATGTTTATTAAAGTAAACAATCACATCTCTTTGAAATTTTATTTTATAAAACATAATTCTCAATATACAATTCTAGCTGGGAATCAGATCTGTTTTTATGTAATATATAGCATTATATTGGCTTTATTGCAACAATCTTAAAAATGTGTGTTAAAAATAATGAAAAATTAGCTGTGGAACTACATTTATGTAGATAAATAAATGAGGATGTTAATTTTCATAAAAAGAGGCCAAAATAACTAAAAATGCTACATCTAAAACTGTTCTAACGTGGTTTAAATCCGTATGATGGATTAAATTGATACCCCGTTAGGCATCATGAGCTGAAGTCCAAATGTAATCAGTCCTCTGACTGAAAATACTTGACCTAGGACTAAAAGGTGAGAGGATAATGACTGTAAAGCAGCATTTTCTAAAGTGTAAATCGGAGACAGGAGGTCCTCAGTTTCCACGGTTTGCGGTTTCAGGACACGCCTCTCAGTTTCAAATCACTCCTCAAGTTCTTAGGCCTCTCCCCTAGGCCCTCCCGTAGTGGACAGTTATTGCTGCTTATTGCACCTATTTGGGGTACCAACATGGGAAGATTGAGGCTACAGGGGGCAGACTTCAGCAAATCCAGTGGCTGAGCAATCTCTGTACAAAGGAGTTTATCCAGATTAATATAATCCTAATGGCTGAGCCTGCTCAGTGAAGTAGAATTTACCCTTCAAGACCTTCCACTGGAGGTCCTAAAGAGCATTGAATATATTTGGATATATTTGGTGCATGTGGGGTAATTTGACTAATGAGCATGCTCTAAAATAGACCCAATGAGCATGTGAAAGACTAGGTTACATAACTGGGAACCATCCCCTTCATTGAATATTCATTAGATAGCATGAATATATATTAGATAGTAAAAGTATAAAAATTGAATTCCAGAAGGCAGGGCTGTTGCTCACTTTGTCCAGAGCCAGCCTGAACTTCACCTGAGCTGTGTATTTCTTTCTTTTTGTAAGAAACTTGCCTGTGGCAGGATGCTATTTATGCTAGAGACAGCCTGCACATTGTCTGTGGATGTGTATTTCTTACTTTTGGGTTAAACTTGGTGCAGGCCTTGCTCAGTCTCTGGGGTTAAGCTGAACTTTCTCTGTGAAATCCATAAGTATTATTCACTACATTAAACCTGTTTTCACTTTTTACTGTGACTCTGCTCTTGAATTTTTTCCTGTTGCAAAGTCAAGAACCTGATAAGAGGATGAGGTGGGTTGAAACTGGTCATCTGGCTTCCCCCAACACTCTTCTCTGGTATCAAACCCAGGGAATGTAATTCCTCTAATATACCACTTCCTCTCTACCAGTATTAGGTGGTCAAATACAGTTAGGAAATACCGAAAATAAAATTCCTGAGATGTTCATAAACATATTAATGATTTTGAAAATCTTCATAGATTTTAACAATAATTCTGTTTAACTTAACTCAAATAAAAATTATTTGACTATGGAACTTTAATCATATTCTTAAATTTTTACCAATATTCTGTGTAAAAATGCTTTCTGAAGTGTTGCTGTGGAAATACACTGATTAACGATAGTAATAACCATTCTTGTAATTAATAAATATTTGCAAAGTGCTAAGGTGATATGCTGAATATTTTATAGGTAATATTCTATGCAATGCACGTAGCAATCCTGGGAAGATTGCTACTATTTCCATTTTCAAGGGAAGAAACTGGGCTATGCGAGTTGTGACCCAAAGTCACACAGTTATATGGGAAGGTAAACATAAATTATCTCTAAATGTTGAATTTGAAAACAAACTAAAATGCAGTTTTCTTTTTAAAAATTATTTTAATTGACAAATAAAAATTTAATATATTTATATTATACAACCTAATATTTTGACACACACACACACACACACACACACACACACACATATATATATATATAGAGAGAGAGAGACACTGTGGAATGATTAAATCAAGTTAATTTACATATCCCTTGCCCCATGTATTTATTTTTGTGTGTGTGTGTGTGATAAGAACATTTGATATCTAGTCTTTTAGAAATTTTTAAGTATAAAATACATTACTATTAACCATATTCACCAGTGTGTATAATAGATCTCCAGAAATTATTCTTCCTGTCTAACTGAAACTTTATACACTCCCCTATCCCAACCCTGGTAATCACCAGTATACTCTCTACATCTATGAATTCAACTGTTTGAGATTCTACATATAAGTGAGATCATGCAGTATTTGTCTTTCTATGTCTGACTTATTTTGCTTAGTATAATATCTTCCAGGCTCATCTATTCTTTCACATGATTTCATTTCCTTTTAAGGCTAATTAATACTCTATTGTGTATATATTATAGCATATTTTCTTTATCCATTCATGTGTTGATGAACACTTAGATTGCTTCCATATCTTGGCTACTATGAATAATGATGCAATGAACATGAGAGTAGAGATATGTCTTCGACATACCAATTTTATTCCTTGGGATATGCACCCAGTACTAGAAATTCTGGGTCATATAGTAGTTATAGTTTTAATCTTTTGAGGGACCACCATACAGCTTTCCAGAATGACTGTATTAATTGATATTTCCACCAACAATGTATAAGAATTCCCTTTTTTCCACATCCTCACCAACACTTATTTTTCATCTTTTTGATAATAGCCATTCTAACAAGTGGGAAGTGATATCTCACTGTGGTTTTAATTTGCGTTTCCCTAATGATTAGTGATGTTGAGCATTTATTCATCTATCTGTTGGCCATTTTCATGTCTTCTTCTGAAAAATGTCTATTCAGATTTTTTGCCCATTTAAAAAATCAGGCTATTTGTTATTTTACTATTGAGCTGTTTGTGTTACTTATATATCTTGGATACTAACCGTTTAGCAGATGTATGGTTTGTAAATATTTCTATCCATTCTGCAGATTTTCTTAAATATGATTTTTTCTTTACTTCCTTTTTAGTTTGATGCAATCTCATATACTTTAACACAGTCCCACTTGTCTATTTTGGATTTTGTTCTCTGTGCCTTTGGAGTCATATCCAAAAACTCTATGTGAAGACCAATGTCAAGAATCTTTTTCCCCATGTGTTCTTGTAGTAATTTTATAGCTTTAGGCTTTAGTTTTAAGTCTTTAACTCATTTTGATTTTGCTTATATATGATCAAGCATATATACTACTTGAGATATAGGTAGATAGGTAGGTGTAAATAATGTTTGTCATATTTGTTTTTGCTATAATTTGGACAAGCCTCAATAATCCATCATCTTAAATTGCATATATACATATATCACAATATATATCATATATAAAATACTTGAGATAAAGATCCAGTTTTGTTTTCTGCATGTGGATAGCCATGTGTCCCAGAACTGTTGATTTACTGAAGAAGCTGTCCTTCCCCCATTGTGCCTTCTTGTCAACTGTGTCAAAAATCAGTTGACTATAAATTCATAGATATATTGATTTATTGATTTATTTCTGAGCTCTCTATTCTGTTCTATTGGTCTATATATCTTTTTTTGTGCCAATACCATGCTGCTTTGATAACTACAGCTTTGAAGTATATTTTATGATCAAGTGGTATGATGCCTCCAGTTTTATCCTTTTTGCTTAAATTTTAGGATATTTGTCTATTGCTGTGAAAAAATGTAATTGAGATTTTGATAGCGATTGCATTAAATCTCTACATCACTTTGGTTAATATGGACATTTTCAGAATATTAATTCTTCTAAATCATGAACACAAGACATATTTCTATTTATTCTGTCTCCTTCAATTTCTTTCACCAATGTTTCATAGTTTTCAGTGTACAGAGCTATCGCTTTCATGGTTAAACATATTCCTAAGTATTTTATATTTTTTGCAGCTATTATAAATGGAATTGTTACCTTAATTTCTTTCAGATAGTTTATCATTAGGGCATAGAAACACTATTACTTTTGTATGTTGATATTGAATCCTGCAAATTTACTGAGTTTATTTTTTACATCTAACAGCTTTTTGGTGGAATCTTTAGGGTTTTCTACATGAGAATACTTCAAAAAGTTTGGGAAAAATAGAATTGAAAGATAATATGAATCTTTCCATGAACTTTTTAGATCCCTTAAAGATCATGTAGTCTACAGAGACAATTTAACTTCATAAAGGTTTCTTTATGACAGTAAATAATTTATTTGAATAATATTTTATATTAATTAGAAACTATTGGATATGGACAAACCTGACACAGTACTCAACACCACTAACAGTGAGACATTTTAGTTTAGCATTACTTCCCAAACAATATATTATAGAAATTGATTTGGAAGTACTAGAGCAAACATTGTCAACTAAAAGATGCCAGCATAGAACTGTATTTCAAATGATTTAGGATAATAAATTCTTGAGGATCGTCCAAATTATAGCAAAAGCAAATATGACAAACATCATTTACTCCTCTTAAGAGTATAAATCACATGGGTAGAAGATGACTTTCTTTGTAATTATTATTATTTAAAGTGATTAAGCGAATGTGTTGATATTTCCTTTATAATGTCTATTTCTATTTCTTTCTTTCTTCTCATTATCTTTGTAAGAGCCCTAATTAGAACCCTGCAACTAATAATAATAATATATATTCCTGCCTATAGTATTTCTTGTCTCTGTTTCTCTCTGTACTTCTTGAAGATTAAAGTTTTAAAAAAAAAGGTCTTGGGCAGGGACTTCATGTTGTAGCATGTTCAGCAATATCACACTATTTAGAACCATGAATCCTAGGGCTCATGTCAACTAAGTTCTTTCTTTGTGAGGGAGTGGATAATTTCAGCAAATAGTCTATGACACAGAAAGTATGGGCGGGCCAGGACTAGATCAAGTACGCCCTACTCAGTCGTGCAGTCTGTTTTTTACACTGTGTTTATTCCAACTTTAACGTTTATCCATCCTTATTTGTCATCATTACTTGCAATAGTTCTGGGAGGGCTAGGAAAGTGGTTCTAATAAAATTCATACAATAAACAAATATAACAAATATCTATTATTATTATGTATATGTGAAAATAATTAGTGTGAATGAGTAAAGAACTGGCTTGTCACATAAGTAAGTATGATGATACTTCCTTCAGTGTGTATAGAGGGCATATTTAGTGTTGAAAAAGAGATTTCGAGTAGTGCATTTAAAAAATATATATATATTTTTATACCTCATGATTCAGGCCACAATTTTGAAATGACTTCAAAGTGAATACTGATATAAATATAAGTAATAAATAAACTATATGTATATAATTTGCCTTTCACAGTAATTACATTTATAAATAAAACTTTATGTTAACTATTATGCAGATAGGAAGAGAAATACTTATGTATCTTATATAACATCACAGTCATCAAAATTTGTCAGTTTGCATTGTATTATATCTTTTAAAAATTATTTTACGTACTGAAATAATCCTTAGAGAATATTTGAAGAACTGACTTTGAAATAGAATCATATCTATGCTTTTGCAGAGGAGAATAGTAACTAAAGATGCTCTTGGCATCTTAATATACATGAACTAGGCAGAGATCCCTTCACATTTCCATGGGAATAATGCACAGCTTGTACAAAAATTATGTATATTATAATGACAATTTTAATTGTTAATATGTCAACATACTATTATATTATCAAAGTGATTTCTAGATAGAAACACAAATTAACTCTGATTTAGAGTGTGTGTGTGTGTTTGTTTTTGTTTTTGTTTTTGTTTTCTAATCAGCACCTAGCTAAAAAACAAGTATTTACTGGGAAAATAAATGTCATTTGCTAATGCACATAATTGTTTAGATATCCAGGTTTGGGTGAGACACAGCTAAGAAATGGCAACATTCTTGTTGATGGAAATGTGATTGAAATGCACAATGGGAATGCCTCCCTCTTCCATTAAGCCCTACAAGGGCATCAAAGAAAAAAAAAAAAAAAAAAGAACAGAGACAATCAAGAACCTGGAGAGAGAACTGACTTTAAAAGGTGGGAAAAACTGAAGTGAATTAATTTTCTTATCTCAGCGGAAAAGCTGAAGACTCATGCTACAACAAGAAAACTAAAAAAGCATTTTTCTGTGTAACTCTAGAAGGCTGACGAAGTTAGCATACTCGGGGACGTTAAAAGCTGGAATGGAATGGTGGCATTTAAGATTTGAAATACTTGTTTTTTAAGTCCTGTGTAGATAGCATTTAGAAACCCAGACCCAGATGTTTTTCCTCCAAACATACACTGCTATTAGAACAGTTGTCCCCCATAAAAGAGGAGGAACAGCAATTTACTTTTGAAGTTGTTGGAGTAGAGGGACTTTGCCTTGGAGACACAAGGCCCAGAAGAAAGTAAAAATGCTCTCCTGAAACCAGTAAAAAAGAAAAGCTCTATTATAATAAACTATATGATTTCTATACACTGTCTTATTCTTAGCTACCAGAACACAAAGTGAATGCAAAAGCCAACTTCTATTTGTATCCTAGACTTGTGAAGTTTTGCATTGTGGCTGTAAGTCATGCTTGTACGCTTAGCACAGGGTTGTAAGCCACACTTGTAACATCACCACCAGAGCAGAGACAAGAGAGCCCATAAATACAACTTCCAAGTAACGTTTTTACTCTTAAATATAAAGATGTCATCAAAATAGTGATAAAGCAACTATAGATTGAGAGAAGATATGCACAAATTTTATATCTAAGAATAGAATCTAGAACATATGAAAATATATTTTTGAATATCTGAATATGTAAAAATCTCCAATAAATCAGTAAGGAAAAGACAGGCAATCCAATAGATAACTAAGCCAAACTCTGAACAGATATTTTACAAAATAGATGTAACAAATTCCCAATACACTTATGTGTTCAGTACCATAAGTCATCATAGAAATGCAAATTGAAATAATACTGACATACCAAAAGACACCACTAGAATTGCCAAAGTTTTCTTGAATGAACAGGTTTTAGCAATCATGTAGGATAAAAATAATTAATAATGATGTCTAAATTTGTACAACCACCTTGAATAACTTGCACATGTATATTGTGACCAAAATATAAAAAAAAAAACTACTACTAGTATGCACCCAACAGAAACGTGTGCATATGTGCACAGAAAGACATTTACTAGAATATTGATAGCAACACTATCTGTTATAGCCCCTAATTGGATACCACCAATATGTCAATCATCAACTAAATAGATAAAATAATTGTAAGTGTATTCACACAATGGAATGCTATATAGTGAGAATGAACAATTTAAAAATATACACAAGAGCATAAATGGATCTCATAAACACAACATTGAATAAAAGCTAGACACAGAAATGATGCATACTGTATGAATTCATTCACACAGGGTTAAGAGAGTTTCAGGGGTAGTGGTAAAGTTATGTCTCTTGATCAGGATTCTGGCAGCACGAATATGTTCAGCTTGTGAAAATATAGTGAACTATATCATTATGTTTTGTATAATTTTCTGCTTTTATGTTATTCTTTGTCAGGCCTTAAAAACTAACGCCACCTTAAGTGACACTACAAGCGGCACCATTATGGGCCCACAAGGGCGTATTAACGTGGCAGCCTAAGACAGTGCTGGGAGGAAGTAGGGTGGGAGTATCTCCGGGAATCTTGAGGCGCTTCCACGGTCGTGAACACTGCGTGATTGCAATAGCTAGGCATTGAGACAGGATGCATGCTCTCGTAACCTTTAAGCTGATTGGAGGATGTTAAAAAACCTTCCTTCCCCATTTGCCTTTAAAGGCAAGTGCTTGTGTGATAATAAATGGAGCTGCTCAACAGAACCCCCGCCATGTCTGAGTGTCGTTTAACGGGCTGGTTGGGGCCTGCGGCTGTGCTCACCTCTCTTCACGGCTCTCTTCCCCCGTCTCCTTCCAACGGGGACCAGAGGGAAAGAGGAATCCGGGACATTCGCTCATCCACCAAAAGGAACGAGGCTAGGGCTGTTCGGGTCAGCCGGCGGCGGACCCGACAGAGTGGTGTCCCATGGGAGGCATTTTTTAAAACTCGTGGGTGAGAGGCTAGCGAATGAGGCCCCCGGCTGCTCGGTACTGAAAGAAGGTAGACGAAGGGTGATGAACCAACGGAGTGGTCCCCGCAACCGCGGTAGTGCCGTGAAGCAATCCGCCTGCATGTCAGGGTGAGTACCATAATAGGGGGAAGTCCCTGCACCTCTCTGCCCTGTTGCTCCCTTTGTCCCTTCCTCACAGGGCAACATGGGAGGCATGTGTGGAAAAAGTGACGAGACAGCCTGCAAGGCTATTAAGTACATGTTAAAAAGCAGAGGCCTAGAAATATCTGACTCCACGGCCACCAATGCCTGGCGTCATGTGGTGCAGGTAGCCCCTTGGGCACCTTCGTCCAACTTGTTCTCGTATGAGACTTGGGACCGGGTTCAGACCCTGGCCAGAAAGAATGAGATTAGTCACGGGCTAGAACCCCCTTAGGGTTCTACCCAACCGTCTCTGCCCTAAAGCTTTGCTTCCATCCAGAGCATCAGGAAGGGGCAGAAAGGGATTGGGCACAGTTCGATGAGGAGAGAAAAAAGGAAACAAAGCTGCCGATGCAAGGCCCTGAGCCATTGAGTGATACCTATGCCCCTACCCTGTACCCTCCTCTCCCGGTATACTTACCCGTCAAAGTTTAGCTGAAGGAGAGAAAGCGGCACCTGAAGAAGTGCAGGAGGCTAGCCCACCTTTAAAAACATTCCCGGCAGAGCCGTAGGCTTTTCCTGTCATGGCTCCCTGGGAACCCTCAGCTGTCCGCAGCCCGTAGGGGGAAGCGGCCCCTCAGGCCTATCCTGTCAACGTTGTAAAAGAACTAGAAAAGGCTGTTGCTGAGGCCAGGACCTTATCCTCAGCCTTGCAGGCTCAGACACAAAACTTAACCAAAGACTTCAAGGCGTTTACTGCCCTGATCCCCTCAGGAAACAATATTTCCCCACCCTTGAAGGGATAATGTTTTGGTTGTGGAAGACAAGGTCATTTTAAAAGCCAATGTCCCAATGCTAAAGGCAAAAAAAAAAAAAAAAAAAAAAGAACCATACCACACCTTGCCCCCCATGTAAAAAAGGATTACATTGGAAAAAGGACTGTAGGTCCAAATTTGACAAAGCCCCTGGTGGAAATAGGCCAGCCGTTTGGTACCCTTGGGAAGCTCATGACCTTAAAGAGCTGAAAGAGGCTGTCGCAGAGGATAGGCCCAATTCCCCATGGGCAGAAACCATCCTCCAGGGTTTAGCACACCAACCTTTCACAACCACCTTCCCGTGGGTCCTTGGCAAAGGTTCCTGCGTAGGTGCCACCAAACCCTTTGGCAAGACTGTGGCAAATCTCACTACCCTCAAAACCTGAAATAAGCGGACCTGAAACAAGCGGGCCGCAGGGGCAGCTGCGGTGACCATCAGCTCCCTCCTGGGATTTATTGGAGCGGGTACCGGGACCACCGGAATAGCCTTGGCACATCGACAGGTAGCTTCCCTTAGGTAGGCAGTGGACATAGATCTTGGCCGCTTGGAGGTGTCTGTATCACATTTAAAAAAATCACTAACATCACTTTTTGAAGTTGTTTTACAGAATCGACGTGGACTAGACCTGTTGTTCTTACAGCAAGGAGGATTATGCGCTGCCCTCAAAGAAGAGTGTTGCTTCTACGCCGACCACTCCTAGCTAAGCTTAGAGAAGGGCTAGAAAAGTGAAAAAAAGGATGCGAAGCTAATAGTAATAGGTTCCAAAGCTGGCTTTCAAGTTCCCCATGGCTCACCACTCTGCTGTCCTCCCTGCCGGGCCCCCTAGCCATTTTTATTATCTTAATCATCTTGGGGCCTTATGCCATTTGCCAGGTTGTGTCCCTTATAAGGTGCAACACCACTTCTCTCGTAATGCTCACCCAGGTGGTAGAGGAGGTGGCCCATAATGAAAGCCCTGACAGCCTCTGGGTCAATATGGTCCTTTAAAAAATCAACGCCAATCTGTAAGGCTCCGCCCTGCCCCGCTTGGCTGGATAGTCAATGACTGGTAAGATTTCCAGAGGAAAACAACCTAAGACTGGCACAGAAACCAGAGGGAATGGAGGTGAGGCTGGGAAGGTTAGCCGCCTGCAGCTTCCTTATTAAAACAAAAATGGGAGATGTCGGGCCTTAAAAACTAATGTCACCTTAAGTGACATTACAAGCAGTGCCATTATGGGCCCACAAGAGCATATTAACGTGGCAGCCTAAGACGGTGCCGGGAGGAAGTACGGTGGGAGTGTCTGCGGGAGCCTTGACACGCTTCCATGCTTGTGAACACTGCGTGATTGCAATAGCTAGGCATTGAGATAGGATGCATGCTCTCATAACCTTTAAGCTGATTGGAGGATTTAAAAAACCTCCCTTCTCCATTTGCCTTTAAAAGCAAGTGCTTGTGTGATAATAAATAGAGCTGCTCGACAGAATCCCCGCTGTGTCTGAGTTATAAGCAACACAAAATGGAATGCAGAAAATTGGTACTAAAGAAGTGGGTTCTTACTTATAACAAATACTTGAAAATGTGGAAGCAGCTTTTGAACTGGGTGTTGATGAGAGGCTGGAGGAATTTTAAGGGACAGGCTAGAGAAAGCCTCGATGCTGGTGTAAGTTAGAAGACAAGAAAACCGGAGAAAGTTTTAGGGACTGGTTAAATCGTGGTGAACAGAGTACTTATAGAAATACGGACTGTAAAGACCTTTCTAAGGAGGTCTCAGATATAAATGAGAAGGGATTTATTGGAAATTGGAGCAAAGATCACCCTTGCTGTGAACTGAAAAGGCACTTGGCCGCATTTTGTCTATGCCCTAGGACTTTGTGGAAGTTGGAACTTAGGAGTTGTGAACCAGAGTATTTGGTTGAAGAAATTTCTAAGCAGCAAAACATTACGGAAGCTGCATGGCTACTTGTAACAGCCTACACTGAGTTATGATAGCAAAAGCAGGACATAAAGCCAGAATTTAAAAAGGAAGCAGAGCATAAAAATTTGGAAAATTTGCAGCCTGGCCATGTGGTAGAGAAGCAGAGAGCATTTTCAGAAAATGTCTCTCTCTCTTTCTCTCTCTCTCTCTCTCTCTCTCTCTCTCTCTTTCTCTGTGTCTCTCTCTCTCTCTCTGTGTCTCTCTCTCTTTCTCTGATCCCTTATTTTCTGCTATGTGAGACCCCTGCATTGCTGTAAAGCCACCATCAAAGAATACCCTGACCATATGTGTTCCCCAGACTTTGGACTTTCCAGCCTCTGAAACTATAAGAAATAAATTTCACTTTCTTATACTCACCCAGTTTCAGGTATTTTGTTATAAGCAGCAGATATTTTGCTTCTAAGCAACTAGTATAGGACCCTTTGGTCTATAACCCACAAATCTTTGCTTCATGATACCCAACAATTCTATTTGTATTTTATTAATTTTAACAGGTAATTTTAACATTTCCAGATAGTGTTCATCTTTGTAATACTCATATTTGTACAACTAAAGTAATGCAGATAGAATCTTCACTATTTGAGCAGTATCACATTAGACATTTTTATAAGCATAATTCGTTTTATCTCAACCATTTCAATGTATAATGTCATTTTTCCCACTGCCAGCTCTTTTCCCTTTAGTTTTATTTTTCTTAGATACAGTTATATTTTAGATATTTAATAGCACATACTATATAGCATAGTGGTTTTCAGTTTTAGGTGGGTTCTCCCCACAGTGGGCATTTGACAATGCCTGGAAATGTTTTTGGTTGTTATAACTGAGGGATGCAACTGGGATTTAGTGAGTAGAAACCAGAAATCCTACTAAATATTCTGCAATGTACATTGTCAGCTCCATAACAACAACAACAAAAATCTCATTCAAAATGTCAAATAAGCAAAAGTTGAGAAACTCATACAACATAATCAATCTGTATGTATTCACATAATGTGTTCACGATTGTTCCACATCACAGAATCTTATGCAAGAATTTGAATATCTACCCTGAAAGAAGCTGGATGTAGAGAAGGTAGTGGAAAAGAGTGGTGGAGACCAAGCACACCCTGTGTGCTTTAAACTTTCCCCTCAGTGATAAGCAGTAAGTGCTCTTCTGGTCAGGAGCTCTTCAGCAGAGTTGGCCTGATTTCAAGAGAGATGGTTTCTTCTCAAACACTAAACATGAGGCAGAGAAAGAGTCTCCAATTTAACATTTTAAATAGGAAATTCATCCTGAATGCTTTCATTAAATTTCCTCTAAAGTGACAAAAATCAAGAATTACTAAAATATAAGGAAATAGAAACAACAAAAAGTGACTCTAAAATCTCATTAAAATGGACAATAAATCTGGATACAAAAATATCTTATCTTCTAAGAACATGATTCTACTCAGTTTTTCTTTCCCTTGGATGTTTTAACATTTATTCCGTAATACATATCTAACTCAATGCACCCCAAAGAGGCAGATCTTATAAATAAGTAAGCTATGGAAATAACCCCACACAAGTTCAATTTGTGCCAGGAAGGTATTAAATAATTGATTAATACAAGAAACAAGAATGTTTTTGTTTCTATCCCCAACCTTTTATCTTATTTTCAAAAAGGAAACTCGACATGCCCTTGTCAAAAGTATCATGTGATCCAATTGTCAAATAGAATATATTCTGCAAAACAAACTAATGACCTGCCCCAATGAAGACATTCTTACTATTTATATTATTTTATTGAGACATGTCATAAACACAGATATAGTCATAATTAATATATAAACTAATTTTAGTCAAAGCATTCCAAGAAATTGGTAGTTTATTAAGTGATTCTAAATAAATTAAATTAAAATGGTATTTTTTTTTTTAAAGATGATACTTATATTTCCTTAAAATGTCCCCAGGTAAAGGTAGCCAATGCTGAATGGCTTTATTTAATTTTATAGCCAGAACATGTTGCTGAGTATCCTTACTTCCTCATTTTATAAGCTATGGCCTTTTCACCAGTCATTTGCATTTTTTGAACTTAAATTTATTTTTTACCTGAAGATGAGGATGAAATGCCACCTGCCTTTTTTATTTTATAAGATGTTTTATGATGCATATGAATACATTTTATAAATCTGATGGATAATAGGAAAGTTCTAATTTTGTAGACTTCAGTGTAAAAAATCAAACACTTCTGAGTGAAAATGTAATAATTTATTGTAGGTGTTTTCTTTCCTGAATCTTACACAAATTAATAAATGTGGCTGACAGGTTTTTACGTGGCCCCAGTGAAACCTGCCTCCTGGTATTTGTGATTTTGTTTGATACCCTCTACTTTAGTAGGTAAGGCTTGTAACTGGTTTCTAAGCAATGGAATGCAGCAAACATGATGGGATGTACATGATCACATATGCATAAGAACATAAGAGTAGTTTCTATCTTGCTAAAATATCTGTCTCCACTGGCTTTGAAAAATCAAGCTGCCACGAATCCTTCAACTACGAGGAAATGAGTTCTGTCAGCATTCCAGGAAAACTAACAGGCAGATCTTTCTCTGGTTGAGCCTCAGATTAGATCCCAGAACCTGCCAACACCTTGATTGCAGCCCTTTGATACTCTAAGCAGGAGACTCAGCTAAGCCACGGTATGACTCATGATTCATAGAACCTATGAGATAGTAGATGTATATGGTGTTAAGCTGCTAAATCTGTAGTAATTTGTTATGAAATTTAGCAAATTAATACAATACATAATTGTATTATGTGTTTCCAGGTAGGAAGTTGTTGGCCCTTTTCAGTTTTCTATTTTCTCTCATAATATGACTCTCCATTATGTCCAAGACTTGTTCATTTTTAATTTCTTCTTAAGCTCAATTCATTGAGCACTCTCCATTTGCCCCAACATGAGAGAGAAGGGATATCATCATAAACTTTCCTGAGATAATACACGTAGTCATACAAAGGTGAGCAATTCTATGTCATTTTTAAACTGCTGGACACTTTAAAGCCTGTCATACACTAATATGCATAGTGGTTCCCAAAAAGGGAGGAATATAATATTCAGTGTTTCATGAAATTATCTGATCAAGTAAACTCTTCAGAAAACGTATGAACAGCTCATTAGACACTGTGCTGATTAGAACATCATCAGCACAATGCCGCATGTTTAGGAAATATTGGTCCAGACTTTCCGTTGGTCATTACAGTAAAGCAAATGATGAATGACATAAAATCTGAAATGATATTTATTCTTCTCCCACAGAGCATTTTTAAGTTATCATGAGTAAGAAAATTTGGAATAATTTTTATTAAAATTCTTCTATGAAATTCTTCAGGCACTATGCTACATTAATTGCCCTCATTAGACAATATCTTCCTCATATAATACTGTAAGGAGATATTATTCCCATTTTCCCAGCTTTAGATATCAGGGATGAGTGGGAATGAGCAACTTGAACAAGGTTTCTAATCTATTAAGTGGCTAGGCTTGGGACTGAACTCCAACTAGTCCTGGACCCTATGTTTGTGTTCTTCTAACCACATAATGCTCTACACATTTCTAAGAACATGTACAAATACATGTTATTTTGCTTGTGACATAGAGCAACAAAGAATTATACAAATATTGAGTCTTAGTCTCTTTTCGTAAATAAATATAATTTAATTTATATTATTAAATTATAGTTAGCAGTCTACTAAAATCCATAAGTACTTTCAGTTAATCAGTATCCCTTCCTTTAATGTCTATGAGAAATAAGACACCACTTATTGATAATCAATTATTAAGAAGAAAATGTGTTGTGGTATATATACATACACACAATGGAATATTATTCAGCCATAAAAAGGAATGAAATATTGTCATGCATGGCAACATGGATGAGAGCTTGAAGAACAATATGCTAAGTGAAATAAGCCAGAAACAGAAGAAAAAATATTGCGTGTTCCCACTCTTATCTGGAAGCTAAGAAAATCGACCACATAAAAGTAGAGAGTTGAATAGCAGTTACTAGAGGCTGAAAAGAGGAGGAGGAAGGGAGAGGGCAAGGGGTCACTTAGCAGATACAAAAGCACAGCCAGCTAAGATAAATAGCAGCTAGTGTTCTGTAGCCCTGTAGGGTGACTATAATTAACAACAATTTATTGTGGAGTTTCAATTAGCTAGAAAAGAGAATTTTGAGTATTCTCAACAGAAAGAAACAATAAATTTTTGAGGAAATGAAAATAAAATTAATGGTTTCCAGGGTTTCAGGGGAAGAAGCAGGAATGGAGGGAGGGAGGGACGAATAGGTGGAGTGCAGAGGGTTTTTAGGGCTACGAACCATTCTGTACGATACCGTAATGGTGAACACAGAGCATTACGTATTTGGACATCATGCATTTGGCAAAAATCCATAGAACTGTACAACACAAAGAGGGAATGTGAATGTCAAATTGAGCTGATGAAAATATATCAATATTGGTTCATAATTGTAACAAATGTACCACACTAATGTGACATGTTAATAATAAGAGGAACTGTACCTGTGTACAGGGAAGATGTGGGAAGTATCAGTCCTGCCTGCTCAATTTCTCTGTAAACCTAACACTGCTATAAAAATAAAGCATACTTTTTTTCTAAAATCACCTACTCTTGTCATTGTATAAATTCAGTGTCAGATGCTATTTTACATATTTCACAAAGAATAATATACATAATCCTCATGATTAAAGAGCACCAACGTATAAGGTAGGTCCTATTGATATTATTTTCCCAATTTTAGAGTTGAAGTAACTGAAGCATAAGCGCAAGTTTGCATAGCTAATAAAGTGTAGAGGCAGGCAGTCTGGATTCCCAGTCTATGGTCCTCATGTCTTTGCTTACCTCCTCTTTGTTACTGGATTGTTTGTTTCTTTTCTTCAATAGCTCATTTTTCTTCATCTGAGATTACTATTTTCATATTAGTTTTCCTTATGCTGCTTGTCATGATTTTTATTCTCAACCCTGCTCTGTTTTGTGAAATATTCAGCTTGACCTTATTTCTCAGCCCTGGCAGCCTATTAAATATTGCTTTTTTTTTTTTTTTTTTTTTAATTTGGTAATAGTTTTTAGTTCTAGAAAGGGTCTTCTTGTCCTTTAATAGTGACTCCTTGAAGATTCTTATTATTTTAAATTAATATTCTCAGTTGTCTGTTTAGTATTACTTCAGTATTGTTCAGCATGGTCTTACTTTTTCATATCACTAACTTGTACTATAGGATTTATAGATTAACTCTTTTAGTTCCTATAGTTCTAAATCAGTACATCATATTCCCTAAGACAAGGGTAAATAAGCAAATAGGAGAAGCCTCTGTTTTGAGAGTCTGACAGTGCAAAGTCTGGGAAATGGTTGCCTCTGAGCTGAGATACATAGGAAAAAAACAAAAAAACAAAAAGATGCTATTTAACAGCCCTCTCTGGCTGTAAGAGGTTATCTGCTTCCCTTCTCATGTACTGAATAATTCAGCCTATCAGTGCTGAGTTCCTTTGGCTCCTAATCACAGCAGGATTGGGAATTGCCTCCACAAAACAGTAAAGTGGACAGCACAGTGGGCCCCCTTAATTTGTCATTAAATATGCAGGTCTCTTTTTATGATTGAGATGAAAGGTAAACCTTTGGTTGGCAGCCTTCCAGTTCTCTCATTGTGCTGTAGAGAATAGGGCCATCCTTTAGAGTGTACCAGAATAAAAGAGGCCTAAGACCTACTATTTAACCTATGAAACATACTTATATTTTCTGCTGTGTTATTTCAGAGAGGGCGACGACTTATGGGAAAGAATCAGGAATATGTGTTTAGGCTGCATCTTCCTGGAAACCACTTCATTCGCATTGCTTTTTTAAAGTTATATTTTTGGCCATTTTGCAACACATTTCATATAAAAAAAAAGTTGAAAGTAGCTTCTTAGGTTTATCATTACACCTTTCACTTTTTTTTTTTTTTTACGTTTCACATTTTGAGAATGCAAAATCCATTAAATTTTATTAAAAAAATGTTTATTCTGTAAAAAAAAAATCACCCATTTATTAGAGAACTTATTTATTAATTGGATCTTCAGAATAAAATGTAAAGCTAAGTAAAAAGATTTTAAAGCAAAATTATATCTCACAACATAATAAAGCAAGCTGAAATATTGCTGAATAATATCTGTGGAGAACAGCAATTAATTTTCAAAATAGTGAGGATATCATGCAGGGTTCAATGATAGAAACAAAACCACTAGAGTGGTAGTATGTAATTTCTACAAAATATTCAAATTTATGCAATTGTAGGTGCTGGTTACACAGTTTATGTACAGCTATTGCTTCTGCTTTTGATGCCAGGCCTGAAGAACAGGACAGTTTATGAGGAAAGAAAAACAGAAAATGAGGAGATCAAGGACAAACGAACGCATGAAAACCAGCTGGAATTTTCACTGTTGTCTCACAGCCTCCAGCTTTGATAATGAAGTTGATATGCTAGAGAAACTGGTGCCCATGTGTTGCAGAAAACTGAAGGAGAAGATCTGGTGAGAGCTGAAGGAGATATATGTCCCATTGCTGTAGCAGGTCAACAATGCAAGCCAGCCAATCTGCAACAATATGCATGAGCTGCCACCACACCTCGTCTGTACTGTCCTTCTGAGCCTTAAGATGTACTTGGATGCTGCTTCACTTTTGTCTTCCAAATCCTACACCCAATATCTCTGGTGGACCATGATATTTCAAAAATATGGAATTGGGCAATTTAGTACCAGTTTAGCTTAGTTGACACAGTACAGATCCACAATAATGAGTAATAGAACATGTATTGGTCTATGGAATTTCAGAAAGAAGTTTTTGTAAAACCCTATATTTGCTCTGAAAAGAATCATAAAACATGGGCTAATGTCAGATATTATATTCTTTAAAATATATGATGGTATTAATAAATTATATTTCAGGAAAAAAGCATACAACAATTAATTTTTGAACAACAGTAGGATTTGAACACTCTATGTCCATTTGATTTTTTTTCTTCTGATAATTCCTTCATATCTTTACAGAGTAATTCCTGTACAGTCATATATAAACCATAACACTGTAAAAGTTTTATGATTTCTGTTTTGTCTTGTTTTACTTTGTAGAAGAATCATGAACTTTCTGGATCCTAAAATGCATATTTATTCAATAAAAAGTAACTTAGTTTTATCACAAAAAACAACAATCCAAAATTCGATCAAAATTACCTACCTAATGTGGTGTGAGAGCACTTTGTAAAACCCATCTGCAAGAAATTAAATCCAAAGTTTATCTTACATGTTTTCATATCCATTTAATGCCCATTAAGGATCATGAAAGATAAAGTTAAATTGATTCAGCACTAAAATTCTATGATGCTTTTCAAGCTAATGTAATATCATATATTTTATTCAGATTTGGGGTTTTATTAACAGAGAAACAGAATGAAAGTTGGAATTACATATTTTCTGTCTGGAAATATTAAAATTCTAGATAATTCCACTAAACACTATTGTATTTGAATAATACGCAAATCAAGACAAACCAGAATATTATTTTCATTTGAATAGTGTTTATTAATTATATAAAGCTTTGCTCTACATAATAAACTATTCTATAGAGTTACCAAATATAAACAAACTGGTATTTTTCGTTTGTTTTTTAGCAGTGAAGAGCATTTGGTCAATTGTTCTTTGTTTCTAAATTTCTGTGCATTTTGTTCAGTCTTACTTTTGTTAACTAGATCAGGAGTCAGCAAACTAGAAAACTAAGGCAAAATAGTCCTCACATGGTTTTGGGTCTCAACCTCAAGCTAAGAATGTATTTTACATTTTTTAAGGTTGTAAAAAAGATGAACAAACCATTATTAAAAAAAGAATATGCAATAAAGGGCACATTTGGCTGACAAAGCCAAAAATATTTACTCTGGCCATTCACAGTCTTACCAGAGGTTTATCAGTGTTAACAGTACTTTCAAAACCTCAAAATGCTTATGTTTTTAAATTCTCTTTATTTTCTACTTTGTCAATTTTTGTTTTTATTTTTTCCTATGTTACTTTGTTCCTCTTTCTGTTAAGGTGTTGATTTGCACTTTTGCTCACAGAGTTTTTTTTCTTTTATCACTTTCTCTTTTTCTAATCCATGACTTTAGGACAAAAAGTTTACTTGCAGGTTCTATTTTTTGCACCCCACATTTTCAGAATTAGAATGAGGTAATATTCCAAATCTTAGACAACAAAATGGGCCTATGAAGGAAAAATCAAAATGGAGGCCAAGAACAAACTTTTGCCTCTGGGACAATGTCCCACACCCAGCTCAGCAAAACTTAAAAAATACCCATTTTCCAAAATACATACTTAAACTCTAAATGAAACTTGAGCTTTCTTTCTTTGTGAGCATGATTCAGCACATTATAGCAAGCCAGAAATGACCTATACTAACCTGCTTGCACTAACCAATGAGAAACTATATGAACTTCCTTTTAAATTTTATTTATTTATTTATTTATTATTATTTTATAATAAACCTTATTATAAACTTCATGAGACTAGTTTCTTACTATTTTCAGTTTTGAAGTCACCGTAATTGCAAAGTTTATTTCTTTCCTAATAAAATATTTATATTAAAAAAAAAAAAAAGGAAGGGCTTTTCCACACATATGAAAATCCATTGTAATACATTATTTTATTTGCTCTGTCAATTAAAAATAAAATTATAAAAAATATAAAATTATTAAAAATAATTCTTCTCCAGGCACACGTGTCTTATATGTCTTATGTGTTTATTTGTTTATTCTTTTGCTGTTGTTTTGTAGTGTTATCAGCTTTTGGTTATCATGTTTTGTATAATATTGATTCTTTCTTTTTCTTTTTTTCAGAGAAACTTTGTGGACAAAAGTGTAATGAATTTTGTAAGGTTCTCCTGTATACTCGTAAAAAATGTATATTCTCTATACATTTGTAATATAATTATATGTAAATATATTATATACTTCTACTAGATAAACTTTATGACATTTATGGTTTATATAGTCTGTGTGTTCATTAATTTTTGCCTCTTGATCTATCAAGATTTGTGAAATATGTGTATTACGATTATCTCAGATTGTGAATTCACAAATTTCACTTTGTTGAAAGTAAAATTACTGTTTTTGCATACAAATGATTCACTTATCCATAAAAGATTTATAATCAGGAAATTATTTACTTTGTGGTCCTTCTGTATCTCATTTTATACAAGTTTGCTCCTAACATATAAGAGTTTAATGTTTTTAAATTTCACTGTTTTTGTATGTTCTGCTAAACATATGATCCTTTTTTTATGTCACCATCATACTATGTCACACATGTATGCACGCAGCAAGATGGATCATGAATTATACTGCATTTCAAAACCACTCATATAAATGCATTGTCTGACAGACAGTGCCATGAGTGCATATATATTCAGCAGTAACAAAAACAAATTTTACATGCATATCTGCCATTGGCAGCATTCCAGTAGTTTGTAACATACAAATTGAGAACTATGGGCATAAACTCTTCTAACTTTCTGTCAGCTTGCCAGCTACTTAACCCCAGAGTGTCTCATTATTTTTGTGCAATTAGAAAATGTCTAATTGAAAGTGTAATTTTAGAGTAAAAAGTAATCTTGACCTTAATAGTTGAACAAACCCAACACTATATATAATTGATTGGGAGAAACAGGTAAAGTGACAATCTTTAACTCGGTTTACTTTCTCCTCTTTCTTTTCTTTTCTTTTTCTCTTTCTTTCTTTTTATCTTTCTTTCTCTCTTTCTCTCTCTCATTTTCTCTCTTCTTGGAAAGACCTTTCTGAGTCATTATTTTCATAGTAAACTTATGTACTTCATTACAATTTAAAAATAGAATGCATTGTGGCTAAACTAAAAATTGTACTGTTTAAATTATCCCTGACATTGCTGCAACAGTAAGTACAAGTACTTCAGTGCACATATGCCTAAGAGAACAAGGGCATATAGGAGAGCATTAACTTACGGGAGAGGAAACTGAACTGCAATAGTGTAGTCAAGCAGACTCATTATCTAGTGTGGTATGGTCCAGAGACCATTTTCGCTATTTCTGTCCTGCTTTGATTTTTTTTTTTTCCCCCAGAAATGTATTTCTTTTTAGGTAACAGGTAGAGGTCTCTTGATGTTAAGAATGTTAAATCACTTATGCTAATGTAAGTGATATCATCATCGGATTTAAACTGTGTGAGTAATTTTATTCCATCCAGGAATCTGACATAAGAAAATTTCTTCAGGTAGATTGCAGGCAAAAATATTTTCCTTAATAAAGAGTGAAATTTTTTTCCTTAGTGAAGAGTCACAGTAAAAAGACTATGTGTCTGTGGTGCCACTTTTTGTTTGGATCCTGGTGTGTTTTCTGATGCCTTTTACAACCACAAACTGTTAAACATGAGCTTTGTAATCTAGTACTCTGTTGATATGGAACAGAATGATGAAAAGCACCTCAGCTCTTGGTGAACTCATGAGCCACTGAATGAAACTTTGGACCATCTGCTCTGGAATATTTATTCAAGTATTTAATTTATTTAATTTTAATTGACAATTAAAATTATATGTATTTATCATGAATAACGTGTTGTTTTGAAATATGTATACATTGTGAAATGGCTAAATCGAGCTAATAAACATATACATTACCTCACAGAATTGTCATGTTTTTGTGTGTGAGAATGATTTAAATCTACTCTCTTAGTAATTTTAAAGAATACAATACATTGTTATTAACTATAGTCACCATATTGCACAACTGAACCTATTGCTTATATCTAACATTTTTTGAAATTTTGTGTCTTGGCAAACATCTCCCCATTACACCCTCCCCCAGTCCCTGGTAGCCACCATTCTATTCTCTACTTCTATGAATTCAGCATTTTTAGATTCCACATATAAGTGAGATTATGGAGTATTTGTCTTTCCATGCCTAGATTATTTCCTTAACATATTACCTCTCGATTCATTCATATTGTTCCCAGTGACAGGATTTCTTTCTTTTTTTTTTAAGGGTGAGTAGTAATTCATTATGTATATATACCATAGTTTCTTTATTAATTTATCCATTGATGAACATTTAGAAGGATTCTGTTTCTTGTCTATTAAGAATATTGTTGCAATGAACATGGGATTGCAGGTATGATTTGAAATACTGATTTCATTTCCTTTGAATATATATGCAAAAGTGGGAGTGCTGGATCATATGGTAGCTCTATTTTTTATCTTTTAGGAAACCTTTATACAGTTTTCCATAATGGGTATACTAATTTACATTCCCACCGATAGTGTACAAATGTTCTCTTTTCTCCACATCCTCTTCAACACTTGTCGTACTATATTCTTTTAATAATAGTCATTGTAACCATTATTAGGTATATTTTACTGCAATTTAATTTGCATTTTTCTGATGATTGGTGATGTTGAGCGTTTTTTCATCTACTTGTTGGCTATTTCTATGTCTTCTTTTTAGAAATGTTTATGAAGATCCTTTGCCCATCTTTTTTTTTTTTATCATGTTTTTCATTTTTTATGATTCAGTTGTTTGAATCCCTTACATATTTTTCCTATCAACTGTTTATCAAATGTATGGTTTGCAAATGTTTTCTTCCATTTTGTAGATTGGATCTTCACTATGTTCATCATGTTTTTGTTGGGCAAAAGCTCTTTAGTTTAATGTAATTCATTTATCTATTTTTGTTTTTGTTTCATATGCTTTTGGGTTCATAAGCAAAAAAAATGATTGCTTAGACCAATGTCATAACGTATTTCCTGTGTTTTCTTCTAGTAATTTCACACATTCAGGTCTTACATTTAAGTCAATAACCCATTTTGAATTGATTCTATATATAGTGTGAGGTAAGCATCTAACTTCATTATTCTGCATGTGGATATCCAGTGGTCCCAACATCATTTATGGAAGACCTGTTCATTCTTCATTGTGTGTTCTTGGCACCTTTGTCAGTGGTCGGTTGACCATAAATGCAGAGATTTACATCTAGGCTTTCTATTCAATTCCATTGTAGGTCAGAACTATGTTGTTCTGATTTCTGTAATTTTGTAGTGTGATGCCTCCAGATTTGTTCTTCTTGCCCAGGATTGCTTTGGCTATTCAGGGTCTTTGGTGGTTCCACAACAATTTTAGGAATTTTTTTTTTTTTTATATTTCTGTGAAAAATGACAGTGGATTTTTGATAGGTATTGCATTAAATCTATAGATTGCTTTTGGTTAGTGTGGACCTTTTAACAATATTAATTCTTCCAGTCCACAAATGTGGGCTAGCTTTCTATCTATTTGTGTCTCCTTCAATTACTTTCATCAATGTTTTATAGTTTTCAGTGTACAGATATTTCACCTACTTGGTTAAATTTATTCGTAAGTATTTTATTAGATTTGTAGCTATTATAAATGTGATGACCTTCCTAATTTTTTTTTTTCAGGAAGTTTGTTATTACTGTGTAGAAATGCTAATGATTTTTGTATGTTGATTTTATAACCTGCAACTTTACTAAATTCAACTTTTATTTCTAAAGGTGTTAGTTATAACAGGAATCTTTAGGGTTTTCTATATATAGGGTTATGTTGTCTGTAAACAGGGAAAAGGCAACTTCTTTCCTTCTAATTTGGATGCCTTTTAATTTCTTTCTCTTGCCTAATTGCTCTGGCTAGGGCTTTCAGTACTGTACTGAACAGGAAAAAAACAAACAAACAAACAAACAAAACAAACAAACGAAAAAAACTTACTTTTTTTTTTTTTTTTTTTTTTGTCGTTTTCGTGACCGGCACTCAGCCAGTGAGTGCACTGGCCATTCCTATATAGGATCCGACGCTGCGCTCCCAGCGCTGCACTCTCCCGCCGTGTGCCACGGGCTTGGCCCACAACTTTTCATGATTAAGTACAATGTTAGCTGTGGTTTTATCATATATGACCTTTAACATGTTGAGTTACAATTCTATATATAATTTGTTGAGAGTTTTTATAATAAAATATTAGTGAATTTTGTCAAATGCTTTTTCTGTGTGTATGGCAAAGATTATGTTTTTTGTCATTCATTCTGTTGACATAATATGGTGTGATGCATTTATAGATTTACATATGTTAAAACATCCTTGCACCCCTGGAATAAATTTCAGTTGATCATGATAAGTGATCCTTTTAGTGTACTATTGACTTTGGTTTGCTAATATTTTGCTGAGGATTTTTGCATCTTCATCAGAGATTTTGACTGTAATTTTACTTTTTTGTAGCATCCTTGTCTGGCTTTGATATCAGGGTAATGCTGGCCTTGTAAAATAAATTTGGAAGTATTTTCTCTTAAATTTTTTGAAAGATTTTGAGAATAATTGGTATTATTTTTTCCTAAAATGTTTGTCAGAATTAGGAAGTCAAATCATCAAGTCCTGGGCTTTTCTTTTATAGGAGATATTTTATTACTAATGAAGTCTTATTACTGGTTATGGATCTGTTGATATTTTCTGCTTCTTCAAGAGTCAGTCTTGGTAGGTTGTATGTATCTAGTTATTTATGTTTTCTAGGTTATCTGATTTGTTGGCTCATAATTGTTCATGGTAATCTCATATAATCCTTTATATTTCTATTATATAAGTTGTAATGTCACCACTTCCATTTCTAGGTTGATTTGAGTCTTCTGTCTTTTGTTCTTCATTACCCTAGCCAAAGTTTTATTGATTTTATCTTTTTGAAAAACCAACTTAGACTCATTGATCTTTTCTATTGTTTTCTAGTCTCTTCTGTTTATTTCTGCTCTGATGGTTATTGTTTTCTTCTGTCCTCTACCTTAAGGATTACTTTTTAAAAATTTGTTTCCTAGTCCCCTGAGGTTGTTTATTGTGATCTCTTCTGATTCCTGTTGTTTCAATAGGCAGTAGGCATTTATAGCTATAAACTTCCCTCTTAAAACTGCATTTGCTGCATTACATAAGTCTAGGTATGTTTTCTTTCCATTTTTGTTTGTCTCATGATATTTTTCAATTATCGTTTTAATTTCTTTATTGACCAATTTGTTGTTGAGGGACATGCTGTTTAATTTCTGTGTATTTGTACATTTTTCAAAATTTCTCCTCTTGTTGACATCTAGTTTTATACCATCATGGTCAAAAAAGACACTTGATGTGATTTTAATATTTTAAAATGTGTTAAGACTTGTTTTGAAGCCTGATATTTGATCTATCCTGGAGAATGTTTCATGTGTACTTGAGAAGAATATATATTCTTCTGCTGTTTCATGGAATGTTCTGTATATATCTGTTAGGTCCATTTGGTCTAAAGTGTAGTTTAACTCTCATGTTTTCTGATTTATTTTGCCTGAATGATTTCTCCATTGCTGAAAGTGGGGTATTAATGTCCCCTACTGTTATTGAATTACAGCCTATTTCTCCCTTCAGATCTATTAACATTTGCTTTATATATTTAGATGATTTGATGTTGGGTGCATATATATTTACAATTGTTATATCTTTTTGATAAATTGATCACTTTTTTATTGTTTTACAGTTTTTAACTTAAAGTCTTTTTTTTTTATTTGAGATAAGTATAGCTACTTCTGTTTTCTTTGATTTTCATTTGGATGGAATATCTTTTTTATTATTTCACCTTCAGTCTATGTGTGTCTTTACAGGTGAAGTGAGTCTCTTATAGGTGGCATACAGTTGGGTCTCATTGTTTTTATACATTCACTGACTCAGTGTTTTTTGATTGGAGAATTTAATATATTTACATCAAGGTAATATTGATAGGAAAGGACTGACTTACCATTTGGCTTTTTTCTGTTTTTTTTATAGATGCTTTTTTCCTTTCTTCCTCTTTTTCTTTCTTTGTGATTAATAATTTTCTTTAGTGGTATGCTTTGATTTCTTACTTTTTATTTTTTGGGGTATCTACTTTTTTTGTTTTATTTTGTGTTATGGTTATCATGAAGCTTAGGATAAAATATCTTATAGCTATAACAGACTCCTTTAAGCTGATAACAATTTAATTTTGATCATGTAAAAAAATACACTTTAACTCTACTCTTCTTCCTCATATTTTAAATTTCTGATGTCATAACTTACATTTCTTTATATTGTAAGTCCCTTAAATTATTGCAGCTATTTTTTGGTAGATTTGTCTTTTAACCTTTATACTAAAGATATAAGTGATTTACATGCCACCATTACAGTATTAGCATATCCTTAATTTGTATTAGTCTGTTTCTGTTGTGTACAACAGACTACCTCAAATTGAGTAATTTATAAATAAACAAAATTTAGTTTTTATAGTTTTGGAGGTTGCGAAGTACACGGTCCAGAGGACACATCTGGTGAGAGCCTTCTTTTGGGTGGGAACTCTCTACAGGGTCCCATATTGACAAGGATCACATGGTGAGAATGGGCTGAGAGTTCTAACCTTCCCACTCGTACTCCTTATAACACCTTCAGAACCATGCCATTACTCCATGAATGGATCAATCCATTCATGATGGCACAGTCCTCATAATCTAATCACCTCTAAAACTCTCCACCATTCAAATAACATAATCAGATTTCCCACCATTTAGCACTGTTAAAATGAGAATCAGTCTTCAATGAGTTTTGGGGGAGGAGGGCATTCAAGACACAGCAAAATTTAATTGTGTGCTTACTTTTGCCAGCAAGTTGTACACTTCCATATATTTTCATGTTACTATTTAGCATCTTTTCTTTCAGTTTAAAGAACTCCCTTTAGCATTTCTCTTAAGGCAGGCCTGGTGCTGATGAAATCCATCAGCTTTTGTTGGTCTGGGAAAGTCTTTATCTCTTCCTCATTTTTGAAGAAAAGCTTTGTTGAGTACCATATTCTTTCTCGGCAGGTTTTTTTTTTTTTTTTTTCCTTCAGCATTTTGAATATATTATTCCACTCTCTCCTGGTCTGTAAGGTGTCTGCTGAGAAATTCATTTCTACCATATTGGAACTCTATTATATATTTTTTGCTTCTTTTCTCTTGCTAATTTTAGGATCCTCTCTTTGTCCTAGACTATTGACAGTTTGACTACAATGTGTCTCAGTGCAGTCTTGTTTTACAATAATATGACTGGAGTCCTTTTAATTTCCTGTGCTTATATATTTGTATCTTAAAATTTAAAAAGTTTTTCTACTATTATTTCCCTAAATATGCTTTCTTCCTCTTTGTCTTTTTTTTCTCCTTTACTAGATCTATTAACTTAAACTTTAGCTCTTTGGATGTTGTCCCATAAAGCCTACATTTTTTTTGTTCCTTTTTGTTTTGTTTTTCTCCTGTGAGTGCATATTTTCAAATAACCTGTCTTTGAGTTCATAGATTCTTTCTTCTGCTTGATCAATTGTGCTGTTGGCACTCTGTATCACATTTTTATTTTATTAATTATATTTCCCAGCTCCGGAATTTACTTGACATTTTTTATTTTTATAACTTCAATCTCTCTATTAAATTTCTAGTTTTAGTTATTTGTTATTTTTCTGATTATGTTGAATTGCTTTTTTCTACATTTACTTAAAATTTGACCTTCCTTAAAACAAATATTTTGAATTATTTGTCAGACAGTTTGTGTATCTCCGTTTTTTGGAGTTAGCTACTTGGAGATTATTGTGTTCTTTTGGTGGTATGTCTCCTGTCTCCTTGGTGTTTCATGTTTCTTGCTGCTTTACAATTATATCTACACATTTGAAGAAGTAGAGACTTATTCAAGCAAACTGCTTTTGTCTGGGAAATCCCTTCACCAGTCTGGCATGGTTCAGGGTGAGCCTACTGCTAAAGTCCTCAAGCAGACTGGCCTGTGGCCTGGGTCAGCAGGTAAGTTGACCTTAGTTACTGGGTTTGTGTCTGAAGCCTGTATCCACTGGAGTTGAACTGTTCATTGGGTGTGCAGAAATGGTCCTGGAGTGTGGGTCCACAAAGGCAAGCCTGCAGACTATATTGGTGAGGGTTGGCCTGAAGCATAGGTCCAAAGGAGCTTAGTGCTGGGGTGGGCCTTGATCATGAGTCTGCAGTGACTATCCAGGCACTAGGATTGGCCTAAAGCCACCTGAGTTCACTGGGATGGGTCTAGTGCTGGCCTAGTGCTTGGGTGAGCCTTGTATCTGGAACAACTAGGACAAGCCTGTAGCTTGAGTCTGTGGGGGCTGATATGGAGTCTGGGTCTGCAAGGGTAGTCTTGTAGCCTCTCAGTCCACAGGGTGTAGTGTGGCAGTAGTGTATACTGGGATGGGTCTGGATCCTGAGTCTGTTGGATCCTGGATCCTGGGTCTTCAGAAGTTTGGAGTAGTCCTGATGTAGGGGCTGGTCTGGATCCTTGGGTTGCAGGTGCCAGCCTGATGCGTGGAGTCACTGAAGCTGGCCTGAAGCCTGGGACTGTGGGAACTATCAGGTGATAGCATAGAGGTTAGTTTCATGAGGCCTGGCTTGAGTCCTGGGACCTCAGGGGCCTGTCTGTGACCTGAGTAAACAATGGCAGTCCTGGATTCTGGGTCTTTGGGGGTATGTACAACATTGGGCTTTACTAGGACAGGCTTGGACCCTGGATCTCCAGAAACAGGCCTGGACCTTGGGTCTGCTGGAGTGTGGTTCTGGAGATGATGGCCTGGATGATGGGGCCAGGGACTAGTCTGGGAGCAGGTGTTAGGTCAGCGGTACTGGCATAGTTCTGGATGGGCCTGGAGATTTTTATCAGTAGGGGCCAGCCTGATGACTAGGGCTGCAGAAGATGGCCCAATGCTAGGGTGAGTCTGAAGCCTGTGGCCATAGAGGACAGCCTAGCACTGGAGTTAGTCTGGAGCCTAGGGGTGCTGAGGTCACCCTGTCAGCGAGGCAGTACAGAGTCCAAGTCTACTCCTGGAGCCTGGGACTGTGTGATCTGACCTGGAGGCTGTTATGCCTGGAGGCTTAGCCCACAGGTACCAGGTTGGGGCTGGAAGTCTACTCAACAATGGGTCTTACTAGGGTGATCTCATGTTGGGATCTGAAGCAGAACATGGTGCTCACTTTCCTCTGCCTCCCTCAAATGAAGGACATATATCTCCACACTGTGTTGCCTCTGATTGAGGGAAGGGTAATATTGATAATGGAAAATTTCTAACAAAATTCAGCAAGTTACTATGAACACTACAGAGCAAATTGCAATAAGCCTAATTTTTAATGACTTTACACTATTTAATAATCTACCACTAAAATTTAAATGTCTCTAAAAACTTTATAAAAACCTATATATTTTCTTCTTGTTTGATGCTAATCCACTTTATTACATTTATTTTTTTCTAGTCAAGAATGGTCAGGAAGAAAACTATGGTGGAGCAATTGAAAAGTTTGATATAGATTATAAACAGTCTTCTCAGATTTTCGTAAACAATTTAATATAATTTTTTGTGAAATAAGTCACATGACTGAACTGCATACCAAAATTCTAACTTTTCCTCTAAGGAAAGACTGAGATATATATAAGCACAACTATATTTCTTGGTTCACTGAATTTTTTATATTTCAGTCATTGAAGGAACAGGCAAAAAAAATGCTGGTATGGTATAAATTATATTTGTACATAATGTAGGTTTCCACTTGTTTCCATTATTAAAAAATATTTAATAGTGTCAATAATATACAAAATAATATTGGCTTCATTGACATAGTCACCTATATTTATATGTGGTGATAGTATATAAATGTAATAGGAGTATATTTGGTACACTTTTTCCTAGGGAACAAGTAAAATGTGATTATTTTAGGCTGACTTCCAAAAAATTTATTTCATTAAATACTTTTATAATACTCTCTGTGACCTTCTTGCTGTGATCTTACTCCAGGCTTTCATCCCATTTCCTGGTGCCTCATAGTGTGCCCTCTATGTATATTATAAATTGAATTATATGATTCTCTTTGATATTTCAAATTTGCTTCTGAACCCTTCCAATGGGATTAACTTAATTTTTATGCTCAGCAAATTCTAAGTCAAGAAAGAATCCCTTCTGAGCTTAATTTAAGCCGGGGGGTATGCATACCCCATTCTATGTCCAGGGCACTGACTTGACTTGGAGGAGGAAGGGGTAGAGCCAGGACAATAGTACTAGAATATGACAGGACAGAATAAATTACCTTTAAGGTCTTATTTAACTCTGGAGTATATATTTTCAGACATACTGTAGGCTACTTCAAATGCATAGTATGGATTTTTCATGGAATTATTTTTTACACAAACAGGAAGAGAATACCGTATTATATGGAACGATGAATTACATTGGCTAAATTTTCCATCTAGTTGTCATGACAACTCTCATATTTTTCACAATGTGTAGATTATTAAATGTTGAGCTAGATGTGCTTTTCAAAAAGATACTAACATTCAGGGAGACATTTTCTACTAAACCTCTTTGAAAGGACCGCAGGATTATTGTGCTTCAACAAACAACTTGTCATCCTTAGGCTACTCCTTTGGATCATTAAATGGGTGAGAAAAAGCATGAAAAAAACCCTAAAATATCAGGTTTTGATGATATTTTCTTTAAATATCAGGTATTTCAACCATCAGCAGATGCTTGAGTCGTATCTATGAATCTGTGACAGCTGTTGTCCAGCTAATATCTCCAGTGACTGTGAATTCACCACTGCTGCAGGAATTTTTCTTCAGAATAAAGAAATTCTGAACATTAGAGCACTCTTCCAAAACCACTCTTCTTTTATCTTTCACCCATTTTTTCTCTTATAGGTGTAAGTTCCAAACCTCTTCCAAATCACTATCTTTAAAATAATTAAAGGTAGTTTAGTCATATGATTGAGTAATACAATTCCTAACAACTATATTCATACAGATAATTATAAATTTTTGTCCTATCTTAATGTTGCTGTTTTTTTTTTTGTGAGTAAGGTACTCCATTGGTCTGGATCAGAATTTAGAGAACTCACATCCTTTTCATCATTTCTGAATTAGTTAACTCAAAAATATTGAGTTTATAATGTTTATGGATAATAATCACATGACTTCAGAAACAGGTTTGGCCGTAAAACAAAGGACCTCCTTGAACTTTGTTACCACTTCTAATAAGTCACCCTAAGACCACCAAATTTTTATTTGCACAGGTTAGCTAATACAGTTTATTAAAGCCTCCTTCTCTCTTCTAGTCACTCAATCCTTTCTAAAGTAAAAATACGTAAAATATTTGCTTAAAGAATGATCAAGGCATGGCATATTTTTGTAGACAAAGGGATCCATGCAATTTTATTTTGCTCACAAAGCATTTATTAGATCAACCTGCGTAGAGTGACCTTTATTTCTCCCTAAATTAATCTAGTTTTCAAAATCAATTCAGCCAATATTTACTGAAACTCAACCGTGTGCCAACAACTATGCTGAAAGACAGAAATGAAGATGAATAAAGTATATACCCAGAAATTTCAGTGTAATAAGTTATCAGTACTATGTGGAGAAACCTATCACAACACAAAGGATAAACACTAAGAAAATTTCAAAAGTTTTCCTAGAACTGATGAAGACAGAGCTAATTCATAAGAAGTAAGGAAGAATTTGTCCAAGATTAGTGGGAAGAGAGTTTTAGGCAGAGGGAACATAGAGACGAGAGAATGCAGATGTTAGAAACAGTAAGACGTGAGAAACAATAAAATGTGCATGAAGAAATACAAGCTATTGCACACTTTAAAAGATAAATCTAAGCAAAGACAGGTATGTGCCAAGTCACAGAGAGTGTTGAAATACTTCTTTCAAAACTTGGACTTATATGGGGTAATGATTCAGTCATGATTTTTAAGCACATTGGTGAGGGTGATTTATATTGTTTTCTGGAAGAAATCGATAGTTTCCTTAATTAGCTGAGAAGGTACTTGAAGATAAGGCCTTACTTCTAATATATTGTAATATCTAACATGGTTCATGAGACATTTAATAAAAAATAAAATAATTATATGATTCAATGTAATTAAATATTTTATTATAAGAAGTCATCTGATATACATGTCAAAGATTAAGATCAGCCAACTCCTTTGTCTTCAGGTTTTAATCATTTTATGTTAGATAAGTCCTAAAGATATGTTTGTAATTGCCTCTATGTAAAACATCAACCATTTTTAAATAATTTAGGTGCAAAGAATTTTGGATACCATGTTTCGGAAAGCTTTGGATTCTTCAGTATATCTGTGAGACAAATGGACATTTGTCAAATTGCTGAAAAAACCAAAACAACAACAAAAAACAGTTGAAGATAAAATCCTTTTAAGCCATACTTCTATCAAAGCAATCATTAGCAAAACTTCAACTTCAAAGCATAAAGCCTCTAGTGGATTCACTGTGTTGACTCATTTATGTGTCTGGAAACTAATTCATATCTACATGGAATTACAGAATCATTATTCTTTTATGACAATTTACACTCCAGAAGACAAAGCTATATCCTGGCACAAGGTGAATGAGATTACTGCCTAAGCAAAACAAGCCAAAATACATGGCAGAAAACAGACATCACTCATAAGCAATAAATTACAGAGCATATTTGCTACTAAATACTAAAAGAAAGGTTTTTTGTGGTGCTCTTTAATAGCATTGTTTGACACTCAGAAAATAGAAATGAATTTTAATACATTAATTTATGGCCAATTTAGTCACCAGAAAATGTAAGCAATCATGAAAATGGTGCCAAGACCAAATTCCATCATAGCTCTATTATACATGGTTGACATTGGGGACACTACCACCAGTTTGGTCTTGGTGGGCTAAATTTCCATGTTTGTCAAATGATGCAGTAGGTATATCGAAATAAGGCAAAATGTCAACTGTGCTATGTACAGATTTTTTTTTCCTCTAAATACTACTTTTTAAAAATTATATGACAGTTATTTGGAGATCTGAACCAGCTGACTTTGTTGATTAATGTATGGAGTTAGTGAGGTCAAAGTTCTGACTTCAATCTCCACAAGGGTCAGTTAACCTTACATGGAAAATTTTGTCCTAATGCGACAAATTGTACTTGGCCATAATTCTGAGAAGCTATATCTCAAATGTCTTCTCTTGATTATAATGAAAACTAGGTAAGGTTCCAACTATCCCCAGTTATGGAAAACAAAATCATGCTGCAATTTCCATTTAGTCCAGGTTGTCAGTATAATTTTCCACGTGAATGAAAGTGTATTTTTCAAGTATTACCCAAGAAAGTATTTAATTAGTTTTTATATGTATTGTATTGATTTTTCAGAACATTTTATAAAAGAATGTTTACACCAAACATTTATTACATCAGTTTACAAATAGTGCCCTATATAAGATGATATAATAAATATGTGATGTTCTTGAATTACATAAACTTTTAATAGAATAAATGATATGTAGCATGTTCAGATATCTTTACTCTAACATATAATCTGTAATTAGTTGGTTCATCTTCAATCAATAGAGACATTTTTTGTATTGAGTCAGAAAAACATCATCTAAAGAAGGCAAATATTAAGTTTATCTCTAAATTTGTCTCCTTTCTACAACTTTTTTGATACAAAATCAATATTCCCCAAATCCTCCAGACAAATGCTTTCATCTCATGTATGTTAAACTTTAAATTTTATACTTAGATTTTTCCATAAATGAATATGTTCATAGAAGTATATCTTGGCCACCATACATTGCATTTTAAAGAAGACTAGCATCATTACATTTGAACTAATTCTTATTCTTCACATAATTATAAGTTCATCATTAGTATTATACATGACCATATTTGTAAATGCTGCATTAAAAATAGAGATTATTGGATTATGGCTAGCAAGGCAAAATTAAATAGAACAGAGACTGGCATCACTTTTCGTTATTCAAATGTTATAAAAATTATAATTCTGGCATACTAATTCAGAAAATAATTGTTTAATTTTGTTTATAGTTTCTCTGGATAATCACAACTTGTATAAAAAACACATATGTTTACCCCTTTCAAAGGGGATGGTTTTCTACCTATAATTAAAAAAAAAAAAAAAAAAAAAGAAATTCTTGAGGGTTTTCCATTTATTTTCAAATTTTATCCTCAAGTGTTGAAGTGCAATTAAACTGAATACCAGGTCTGAAAAATTCCTGAGAAAGTGAAACCAACTAGGCCTTAAAAATAGCCTTAACCTTGCTTAATTGCAAACGTAAGCAAAATAAGTTAAGATTTGGGGCGTTTCTGGTAAATCCTTGTGCTGGACAGAAGTAAAACATAATCGCGGCCAGTCATAAGCAGCCACATGTGGTTATGTGACTACGAACTTTCCAGCAAGGTACACCAAAAAGGCAATTTTGTAATTGCAACCAATCAAATAATTTCTCTATTTTGCTTCTGTATTCACCATATAAATACTTGCCTCTGATGCTTGATCAATGGAACACTAACCCTTTTTCAGTTTGGTGTTTCCCAAATCATGAATTGCTTCTCACTCAAATAAACTCTTTAAGATTTCATCGTACCTCAGATTTTTCTTTTACATAAGCCTATCTAATATATTCTGGTCTAAATGCTTACTTCTTTTGGACTTAAAAACAAATCTTCTCTGACCCAAGAATAAGATGATTGGGTGAAAGGACCAATCAACTTGTAAATATAAAAGATTTATTGTTATTGTAATAGAAAATAGTATCAACTACTAAGTCCCTCAGTTGCTCCCTAATTGACTTTTAGAAATTGAACAGTGTTTCAGAGATTATGCTAGATTCCATAAACCTAACATACATAAACCTAGTGATAACAAGAAAAGACCTAAAATTTCAGTGGTTTAGAGCAACAAAAGTATATTGCATTCTCACTTAAAATCTATTACTAGCCTGGAGAACAGATTTAGGCATGCTCCTCCAGGTGTTGCTTCAGCATGTCAGACATCCTTAATCTGAAAGAATCACTGCAGGAAGGGAGCTTTAATAATTATTACATCACTAGCAATTAAATGCTTTGACAATGCTGAATTTTACCTGAGCCCCATGATCCTGGAAAACAGGGGCAGTTGAAGAAATCCTCTGTCCTTTGTGTTCTAGAAAATAGTTTACTGCAAAGAAACGTCCTTCCCCTGACAATTTAGATAAGACTCAGGGATGGCTCCATCATTAACTACAAGGCCAGACATAGACCTTCTGAATTTCCATTCTTTACCTGATACATGATTATCTGAACTGCTTGTCCCCACTGATCAATTGGAATACCATTCTGCTAAACAAACTTTGGTTAAAATTCTCTCCTTCCCCCATCTTCTGAACTTTTGGCCCAAACTTAGCCTGAGCTAGGATGTAGCACCTCCCTAAAGGTCCCCATGGAGAATTAGCCTAAGGCTAAAATATTCTCTGATCTACTCTCCAATCATCACACTTGCTAACATTCAGTTCTTTCTAGCCTTATTCACTCCTCCCCATATTAAAAAAAAAAAAAAAAAAAAAATGCAGCACTTTTTTGTCTAACCCTTGAGACACTTGTGGATCTTGTGGTCTGAATGTTCTCTCTACTACAATAATCCCTTCTATCCCCCAGCCCCACAACAATCCTTTCAAATTAAGTTCTCCATATTGCACCTGGATTTGTTTTTTGACTTGACAGTGTCTACTTAGAAATGCCTTATTTCAATTCTGCTCATACTTCTTTGGGCAAAGTAATTCACATAGCCATGCTTGACTTCAAGGTCAAGAAAATGCTATCCTCAGTGCCCCAGAAAGAGTAAAAATCATAATGTTCTTAAGGCAATTCACACACAAAAAAAGTGAACAAATTCTTTATTTAAGGAGAGATGAAATATTCTCTCATTGTGGCTCACAAAACTGTAATAATTTCCTATAAAAAACTGATACTTGCATTTTGGTCACAATACTTCAATTCTCCCTAATATGATATCATTTTAAACTTCACTTAGATCTACTTTGATTTTCATTCAAGTTTGACTTCTTTCTGTCATGTTATCCAGCATAACAGCATAATACTCAAATTTAAAAATTTAAATACTCCCTTGAATATAATTTTTAAATTTGTTTCATAAGGTGACTGACGACATAGTCATCCCAAAAATGATTTTTCAAACAGAAACCAAATGAAGTAAGACAACATCAATTTATTATTATTTGTTTGAAGAATCATAAAAGTGTTTATATTCTAAACATAATGATTTAGGCCAGAAGTTAGCAAAGTATGGTTTGTATAGTTTTTATAGGCCAAACTGCTTTTTAGAGGCCAAGGGCTAAGACTTTTGTTTTTCTTTCTTTTTCTTTATTTATTTTCTACATTTTAAAAATGTTATGAAACAACAACCACCACAGGAAAATATAAAGGAGAATATACATTATGTAACTCACAAAGTAAAAAAGTATTCACTATCTGGCTCTTTGCAATAAAAGTTTTGCTGACCCCCAATTTAGATAATTACATGTCAAAGTCATAAGATCAAATTAGTGACTAATTTTAAATTATGTTTATGTTTAAAGAAAAGGTTATTTTTAAAAAGATTGAAGATATATGGCAAACATACTTAAAATATCTGTCATTAAAATGTTTGACTTAATTTATTCTTTGAGTATAAATCTATATAAATGTTATATAAATGTTATCTATATAAATATTCCCTAGTTAGACTGTGTAAGTTATTTTAAATTTCTAGTGGTGATATATGATTATACTGCCCCAAAACATGAAAAAATATATAGTATAAATTTCTTAATGTGAAATGTTAGGATGTCACAGCCAAATTATTAGCAGGTTAGGATATATAAATTTTATATATTTTGAAAGGGTACTCTATTTCTCAGCACCTTTGTCTTAACAAACCTCACTGAGTATATGTGGTAAACAAACTTACTATATCTCAATTATAATAACTTTTGTCAGGGCTAAATTATGCCACTAGATGGAGCATTTAGCACTGCAGAGAGCTCTTGAAGAAAACTCATGGGTTTTTGTTGTTGTTGTTGTTGTTTTCTAATGGATTTTAAAGGGGAAATATATAAAAGCTGCTACAAAGAAAAAAAATCCCCTAAACTTTTCATAAAGTCATCTCAACACTTTGTAATTATTTTACAGTCAAAATATATTTTCTAGGCTACAAAAATTGATAAGCAAGTTGAGAGTTCAGATTCTATCAAAAGAAAAAATGAAATGATGTTCTAAATGGACTTTTCAGTGGTATTCTTAATTTCCTCCGATCTGACATCTGTTAAAATAAAAATGAGTTTTTGTGAGGTTTTGAGAACAAAGAAAAACTACTACAATTGACATTCAAAAATGGCGATTTTTAACAATGATAATGAGTTCCGTGTGGGTTGGCACGAGTGAAAGAGAAAAAATAAAGAAAAAAGAAGGAAAAGAGAGAGATGTGCATGAGTAAAAAGGAAACAGCGGTGGATGTGGCACTGTCACTGCATGGCTGTGAAAACAAGAATAGTGCAGCAGAGTCTTTCCTGCTGCCTGGGCCTGAGAAAATCAATCAAAGTGGCTGAGAGCTTGAGGTACAAGGTTAGAGCCTATTGGTTCAAGCCACAGAATTGAACAAAAGCATACTGTGGATCACTCATCAGGCTCTATGTTTAACCCATTTTCTTCAGCTTGCAAAACAATATAAGTGTTTAGGAGAATAAACAGGAATCAAATTTCTAAAAGCTAGCTTTTGTGAAGGGTAATATACACATATTCTAACTTATGCTTTACCAACTCACTAAAACCCATTATTTAGTCCTCTTCCAGTGTGCAGCTGTTTAAATGAAGTTGGAAGCAATTTTAACTGACACCATGCTGATGTCAGTTAAACGCTGAGTATTAGCAGAATGGGAAAACATCCGATGAGTGTGTCTGCTGAGTTGATCAGCATTCTTTAAATTCTAATGGATCTTACTGACAAAGGCCAGCTCATTGGCCTATGAAGTGAAATTCAGTCCTATTGATTATTATAGACAAGCATGTGTCTGGGGGGCAGCATTAAAAGTAGAACAAAAATTAGATTTTTTTTCCTCCCTGGAAAAAAGCCAGTAGTATTCTGAATGAAGACTTTCAGGCAAGGCAGGATGCAAAACTGCCAAGTGTGAAAATGACTACAAATGACAGCTTATGTGGAAAAGCACTAACCAGAAAGGATTTCCAGTTTTAGAACTGTATTCTATGGCAATAGGACTCCATCCAAGTCAGATAGTATTCCAGACCAAAAGATGATAATTACTTTAATATTTATTTATAAAATAAAAATAATATATCCAAAAGGAATATTCTTTCCACAAAGATTGACTTTCAATAGTTCATTTAAAAATATTATTTTAACATAAGGTGTACATGTAGTGTAGGTAGGCATTTATAATAAGACTTAAATAGTTATCTCAGAAATAATTATATTTAGGAAAATTTAATCACACTTCTTTTTCACTGAAATTTGAGATCTATTTTGTAATTTGTTCTTCTCTCAAATATTAAAACTACTTTCAAGTTTTCCAAATGCTCTTAGTTGCTTTGTAGGAAGGTTTCAAGATGATCTCAGCCACCTTGAGATAGACATTACATTTTTTTTAAACTTGTTGATTCAGAAAAAAATATCATGATAAAATGATGATAAATAAAGAAAAGCTTTATTAAACTAAAAAATGTATGAATAGAAAAAGTTAGCAGGAAAAGACCTATGATTATAGATCACAGAAAAATAAATGTATTTTCTATAGATGAATATCATGCTCTAAAATCTTGGAACTGGGTATTTGTTTTTTCACATTGTTGATCTAGTGAGGATAAGAAAATGTATTAACTGATCAGATTGTAGCCAAATAAATTTAGACCATAGATGAAATTCATGGCTTAACTTGGATGAGATAATCTAATAGAGATATTAGCATAAATTATCCAATTGGGAAAAGTTTTTTGTTATAAAAGTCATATGGACATACTTTAAAAAGCAAGCATTTGGAAGTCAAGCAATCTTTATTAAAATTATAACTTACTTCCTGGCTGATGTACATAATCGAACTAAACTTTCTGACCTCTAACCTTTTCATGTATAAAATGGAGATGATGTCATCTCACGAGATTCTGAGGATTGCATGATATGATGGATTACCTTTGGTCTTTCATTATTAGTTGTAGTAGTATTTCTATGTTAATATTTTTATTTTGAATAATTTTTAATAGTTTTCTGTACATATTGTTCTATAATACTTTTGGCTAACAAAGTACAACTGTTCTGTAGTCTATAACAGATATAGTGACAGGGATAGAAGTGGAAATATGAATACAGATAGTCTACTAGGTGTTAAGTGGTATAATAGGCTATCTTAATACAATGGTTAAAAGACATCCACTTTTCACTTGAAAATAATTGAAAAAAGTTGTCATCATGTAATGTGTTCATGAAAAAAAATAATTATCAAACACAGATATAAAATCTGTCCAAAGTTGTTATGATAACAGGTTCAGCTAAGATTCTAAGGTTTAGCTTCTATTGACAAATATGTATGTGCAAATATGTTCATAACAGGCAAATCTAAGTTTAGTGCAGCCTGATTTTTTTTTCTTACAAACACAGGCCTATATCTAATATCACAATATGCCAAAGCATGATCAATCTCACAGTGTTATTTTTAAAAAGTCCACAAATAGGTGCAAAATATACATGGTTCCAATCATAGGTTTTCAAATCTATCCATCAGTCATGTGTGTAGTTTATATATTAACTCTAGAACTGTTTTTGTGATGTTAAAATGTGTGTTGATCAACATTTTTTAATATCCTCACAATTATTACTTTCCACAAAATATGTCTTAAATTATGCATACAAAGACAAAGTAAAATAATTAGCATGGTAATCTAAACAAAATATAGAGCTTTAACTAAACAAACAAAATACTTTTTTTTCCAGACAATGGATATTGTTATTAACATATCTGGCATCATTAAACAATTAACAGACTCTTCAACTGTTTTTTTAAATTGGAAAAACTTTCCATTTGAAAGCATCACTGAAAGTCATGCTTTGGAAACCGGCACAATACGTTATAACAAGTCAAGACTCTTTTTAAAATTATATTATTGACTTACTTGATATAATTGTCTCTTTATAGCCATTATAATCATTCATGTAAATACATATTTAGGGAGGCATAAAAAGCAGATTAATCACTTAGTCAAGCATAACAGTTCTAGAGGATTTACTGTGTGTTCACTGCAGCAATTGTCACCAAAAACGGTTAATTCACAAGTACAGCTACCACTTCTACCTGTAAAATCATTCATTTATTTCTCCTCATTACTTCAAGGGGAAGTCAACTGTGTGTGGGATTAATTATTAGGCTTATTTGGAAAAAGTTCATCATAATGAAAACACAATTTCTTTAGCAATGACATTTTTAAAAGAACATTAATTTAAGTACATTTTAAATATAAATATGGGCAAATATTCAGCATATTAGACAATGCACTTACTATCTCATATTTGGGGAAAAAAGGCATAATTTGGAATAAGTACTCTTGTATATCTTCTATTAATACTTCTATAATTTAGGCTGAAAATTATAGATGTAGCAGTTAGTAAGGCAATTTTCAAATGCATATTGTTAATGAATATCAGCCATACTCATGGCACAATTTTAGAGTTAGAATGTTGTTGGAGCAGACACTTTCTTTGTTCCTTTTATCTATGGAAAAGTTTCTGGTTCCTGTTTGAAGGACACAGTGGGAAGATTGGGGAGGGGGGGACCTGAGTAATTCATATATTATAAAAATTCCAGGAAGGTTTTTATTTGTTTGTTTGCTTGAATTTTTTTTTTTTAATTTGTTTATTCAGGACAATTAAGGGGAAGTTTATTACAGGGTTGCTTTTCATCAGGTGATAGAGATAGATAAAAGGTAGATTAGATAATAGGTGATATAGACAAAGCTAGTGAGATAAAGATAGATAAATAGAAAGTTAACTAACTAGCTCAATAGTTTATTTTTAATTCTGTTTCTTGCTGTAATTAGTAGATAAGTATACTTTTAACTGCAAAGTGAATGTGAACACAAAGAATTCATTCTATTCTTTTCACAGTGAATGATTTTTAACTTCTAAAATCAAAATATGAACTAAATTTTCAATTTAATGTGATATTTTCAGCTATTTTTTGTATAGATCATCTATGAAGTAATAAAAACTATGTATCATTCCATTCTGTAACAATGAGTACTCACTCCTACAGATGTGACAGATTGGTGAAATACTCTCCTTTAGATGACATACACTTATTTTGCTTTTCTCTCTATTAGTTCCATCTGTTCCTGGCACTACCTAAGGCCCCTAAATTCTGGCAACAGTACTGAGTATTCCATTTTGAGGATCACAGCATAAACCCACTGTTAGTCACAGGTCTTCTCCGAGCTTATTATTCCAACATGCAGTGATGATATAATTTTCTTTCAACCTCCAAGCACTTTGAGAGAATTAATGATACAAAATGCATAAAACATTCTAAGATCTTTAGAAAAAGCCACTCTGAATGCAAAGTATTAATTTTACTTTTGAGGACATTAAAAATGCTCTTTGGCATAAGTGTAAGGCATAGTTCAATATTAATTATATGGCATAACTGCTTTGAGACGTCTTGGTTACATCATAATGCAGCATCATAAGTAAAAGGGCTTTGAAGACAGTAAAGGTTTATCGAAGTGTAAGTGGCATCAGAATTATAAACAATATATATATATATATATATATTTTTTTTTTTTCTATTATGGTAGTAGTTCTGCTTCTTAAAAAAGCTTATAATAGTTGAGGGAGGCTCATAAACTTTATGTCCATCTATTCAATTTAGCTAATTTCAATTATATTTTAGCAGGACTCTAAAGTGATATGTCTTCAATGTTTGGTACCTGCGTTACTGGGAGAAAAGTATAAGCTTGATTTGTAATCAAAGACAAGCATTTTAAAATAAATGGATATAATATCTTGTGTGTTTGTGTGTGTATATATATATATATATATATCTACATATATTAAAGGTAAAATTAGAGGTATTAGAAGATATATAGGCATTTTTACAAATTTTAGTTGCTCTTATTATACGATCCTTTTGTTCATTTTTTTAATTCTGCCCTTGGGAATTCATATTGTTTGCTTTTGAAATAGAAGTCTCCCTTTTATCTTTTTTTTTTGCAGGATAATTTGATTTTGTGGTCAAGAGAATTAGCAAGGATATTAGCAAGATAGCAGCTCATAAGAACTTCTATGTTAGCAAACAGTGAAAATCCAAACATTGTTATATGTGGATAGACTCCAAAACCATATTTAACCCTTTTTTAATAACAATTTTCCATTTTTTTCTGTTTATTATTATTATTATTATTATTAGTTTGTATAATTGTGATTTTGTGTTTATAAAGATCTTTTCGGAAAATGCATATGTGTTGCTCTTATTTAAATATAGTGCAGGCTAACCCCATTTCCTCTATATCATCATTTAAAACACATAAATTATTTTACACAAGTTGAAGATTGTTGAATATACTAAATTCATGAAAAGTTTCTTGTTTTTAAATTCTCCTCTATTTCAGAGAGCAAAGTTGGAAGTTTTCCATACAACAATCAGAAGTTACCTTCAAAAGTCAAACCCTTAAGAAAGTGAGTAATAAATTATTATAGACCTCTCAGGAATGTCTTTCCTGCCTCTCTTTCCATCTCACACAGACTCTAATAAAATTGGAGTGAAAATCTGAACAAGGTTGCAACAATACAAGTTTTCCCTGCCCTTTAGTTACTCTGTTTGGGGTTCTGAAGAGGCATGCAGAGCTGGAAATCCAGTGGTAATTTTCTGTAAGAGACGCACAAAAGCAAAGCTACTTTGTTGAGTGAGAAATACAAATCAAGTGAAAACAGCCAATGATAAAATGTCTAAAATTTCAGTATGGAAAATTTTGACTCTGCATCTTCTAGTTTCTTGTTTCAGCCTCCGATGACTGTATTTCTTGCCACATGATTTTGTGTGATGTCCTATATTGTTTTAAAATAGTCCTGTTTTTGCCTGAACTAGTCAAATAATGGTTCCTAGTGCTTGAAACCAAATGGTGTCTGATTAATGGCCAACCTTACTTTTTTGTGTCAATTAACAACTTCTGTAATTCTGGTCTTTTCTTAATTTCCATCTTATCATCTTTTACTTTTTTGTCTTTATTTATAACATGCATTGTAGTACTTCCTAGCATATAGACACTGTTCTAAACACTTTAAAAATATGAATTAATCTAATTTTTACAACAGTCTTATGAAAATATTATTTGGGGCCTGATATTATAAGTGAAGAAATGTAACACTGGCTACATAGATTGTTGAAGATCACACAGTGAATACGTGGCAGAGTGAAGATTGAACCCCAGGCATCTGGCTCCAGGAATATTACCAATACCCTTTGCTCTGTCTATTTCTACTTGGAAGGACTTTTGAGGATATAAATATATTTGTTATTTAGACTAGCTTCTGTCTTTTGAAAATCTGCAAAGCATTACATAGCATGTGTTCAAGCTTAACTCAGTCTAACAGTAGAAAAAAATAGTACATAGTGTAATAAAGTTGTCTGAAGCTGGATATAAGTATCCTTTGAAATATAATTTTAAGAGAATTTCAATTAATGGATTAAGAAGAATGAACTATATTCTTTCCTTTGTATGACATAAACAGGTCTTACTGGCAAGAAGCAGATCTTTTTTTGTGTCAAAATAGGGTCTTCTTCTCCAATTAGGCTCATTTTCCAAAAACCCAAGAGCTTTGTTGGGCTTCTTTAAAGATGTGAAGCAGGGTACCTGCCAGAACACCGAGCAGCGCAGTTCTGAGCTACTGGCTACTTGCCTATCTTGTGAGGCAGACAGAACCAAATATAAAGGACTCAAACCAAACCTTCTTCAAGGACAGGAAGCAAAAGGTGGTCAAAGTGTGAAGAATCCATACAGCTAAGCTCCTGATTATATGAGCTGGAATTTATATGTATAGACTCACTCCTTACTGAGTAACAGTAGGAAGTGACGTAAAAATTAAAATAATATTTGTTTTACCTCTAAAAACAAGAGATAAATACCTGGCCACAGGCTGAGTCAAGGAAGCAGAGATCTTTATTACACACCATCAAATTTCCATTTGTAGCTTCCAAAGGAATGAAATGATATATTAGAGTATTGACTGCTTACTGTGTGTCCTCGGTTAGATCCTTTTATGCAGATATAGCAGAATGCCTATTGACTTGCTGCTAGTGATGTAGTCATCAACCAGTCAGTCTTCCTACTATTACTATATTAGTTTCCTGTTCCTGCTGTAATAAATTACCACAAAACTAGTGGCTTAATACAACACAACATTTTGCTTTTACAGTTCTGGAAGATTTCTTTCACAGCAGCTCAGGATTTTCAGAGAACACAAATGCAAATACTGCCAGGTTCTAAATGCTCAGGCTTAGAAGTCTCATATCATTTCTCTAGCTGCCTTCTGTTGGTGAGTCAAGCAATAGACAGACCAGATTCATTGAGTTCTACACAAGGACACATACCAGAAACGTTGTACATTGTGGGCCAGGTTTTTAGTGACCTTAAAAAACTAGGGTCACCACTTTGTTTAGGACTGAGAAGGTTCCCTAAACTTGGTACTTTCAGTGCTAAAAGTGGAAAATTTCTGAAAAAAAGTGAAATGAATTGACCACCCCCAAATAAAGCAACTATTAAAAAGTTTGGCAGATGGAAAGTATAATGGTCTAATACATGAAGGAGGCATTGATACAAAAGATATTTGAGTTATATATATTAACCCATTTATTCCTTACATGAATTTATTACCTAAAAACTATTTCAATCATTTTTAGACATGAGGATATAGAGGTGTGATGTTTGATTTTCTAGTTATTTTTCTACATAAGATATAGATGGGACATGCTGCTGTGTTGTGAGATCCTGAAGAGGAGAAATCATGCTTTTTTAACATTGTCATAGCCATCACAGAGCTTGATACATTATACTGGTTCAATAAATATTTGAGTTAAAAACTAATTGTTGAACTTAAAAAAAATACCCTTGTGTTCTTTAATTTTACATTATTATTTCCAAATTTGTAAAAAAAAATCCACATTATTATTTTTTTTTTATTTTCCAAGGGTACTGTATTACTTCCTTGATACTTCTGTAATAAATTATCATGAACTTGGTGGCTCAAAACAATAGAAATTTGTTCTGTCACAATTTTGGAGGCTGGAATTCTGAAATCTGGCAGGACCACACTCTCTCTAGGGAGATATAAGGAAGAATTTATTCTTTGTCTCTCCCAGCTTCCAGTGATTGGTGGCATTTCATTACTTACGGCCACATCACTCCAATTTCCACCCTTGTGGTCAGTCTCATTGCTTCCTCTTCTGTATGTCTCTGACAAATCACCCTATACTTCACTATCGTAAGTAACTTTGCCATTGGATTTAGGGCATATCTGTATAATCTGAAGTAACTGTCTCTCAAAATCTTTAACTGAATCACATTTTGCCATTTAAGGTACTGTTCACAGATTCTTGGGCTTAGTATGTGAAAATACCTTTAGCAGAGGCTAACATTAAGCTCATTACAGATATGTACATGTTTGTGTGTACAAATATTCAGAGTTAAAAATAAACAAAAGTCTAAAGCACCTTAAGAATAATTAAAATAAACACTACAAAGCTGTATGGTGAAAACAAGAGTACTTTAACTCAAATTATTATAATAGAGTTATGCTTTTTATGTTTATATGACCAAACAAATTTATATTTACTTTGTTTTCTTTAATTAATAAAAATGTCAATAAGTGGTTGAAGCAATTAATTTCCAGTTTCCATGAGAGAACGTTGGGATTATCAAGTCCAGGATAAGCACAACTAGAGATCTTGTAGCTCTTCCAGAAAATGTTTCACAGTTATGTACTAAGACCAGTTGAGGAGGAGTCAAAGAAAGAGGACCTTCCTGGAAATTAGAAAAAAGCATTTGACCCTTTTTCTTCTTCTTTCTGAAGGAGAGGTGAGTGACTTACGTGTTGGGGGGCCCAGGGGGCGATGTGATTTAGTATCCTAGAAATTGCCATATTCCTAAGAAAGAGCATTGATTTCATTAAGGGAGAAATAGTCATTTAAAACAAGAATATTATTACTGCACAGTTAATCTAAAACCATCCTTGGACTTATGCCATAAATAACTCAATATCAAAGTGTCTGTGTTTAAAGAAAGTAGCACTTATTTCATAAAATAACACTTTGATACTTATGAACTGTTTTCTACAAATATTAAAATTAATTAACACAAAAATACATTTTTATCAGTTTTCATTTCCTACAATGTGGGAATACCTACAATACACTTAGTTAATGAATGTGACCGCAAAATACATTGTTTAATCTATTAGTTATTCCCTTGAGTAGTTTGTTGGAGGATTCCTTTTACTTGATATCAGTAAGAAATATCAGGTTTCTATGTAAATAATTTCAAACACAGTGAAGTCAAGGTATGATAAAAACATTCAGTTTTCTTTCTCTCTTTTCTTTTTTCTGTCTTGTTCTGAACTGTAACCTTCTTGCCACTTTTATTTTGGTTCCCTTCTTTTTGATACAGTATATCCCCTTGAGTTGCATTTTAACTCGGATGTTCAGAAATGTCTATTGCCCTTCACTTTGCAGAAGCTTACACAACAGATGGTGCAAACGGTCTAGAATATATTTGTGGGATTAATATAAAAATGATCTGTCAGAATGCTATTTTGGCATTTTGTCAAATTATATCGATGATGTGTTAGAAAAATTCAGAATATATAAAATAATTGCAATTTTTTTGTTGTTTGTTTGTTTCCTTATTTTCCAACACTCTATTCTATCTTAGTAAAATACGATGTAATTATTCCATCTTCTGAAATTAGGCTTTTTCTCAAATCATTTATTTTGCCTCTTCCTAAGTTATTATTCAAGACCATTTTTATGTTCCTTTGCTTCTATGGCAGCCTCAAATATTTAGCTTCTTCTAACCCCCAGTAAATTAAAATTAGATAGATGTGATTTCATTTTTTGGTTTATTGTATAATGTAAATAAAAATAATTGGGGACAATGAGAACAATTTTAGTAACTTTAATTTTTAAAAGTTTCTCAGTGCACGTTTCTTAATGGCTAAAACTATTTTTAAAAATGTAGGAAAACTCAATAAAGATGCCTTATCATTTCAACTATTTTTAAATAAAATAAAAATGAAAACAATTGCAGAAAGAAAATTAACAATTATAACTTTTAAAAAAATTATTGCATCTATTTCTGTATTCTTTTTTACATATTCTACAGAGATTTTGTTGATAGTTTGCTCTTGAGAATCAATTTGGGAAGGAGAAGTGAGATGTAAGCCTTGGCCATACCAGCCTTTCAACCCTGACTTCCCAGTGCAAAAGGGCTACTCAAAGATAGAAATCAATAAAAGAGAAGGCAGTTTCACGTAGGTTGACCAAAGAAGACAGAAGTGGTGATTGTTCAGGTATAGGATTTGTGTTAAAATATTTTTCATTATCTTCTTCTTCAGACTAAAATGTTTAGTGTCTTGTAGTTATGTTACATGAGTATACTAAGAGCATCATGTGATGGAGCTAGTTTTACATAATTTGGTGCCTAAAAACTGTTATTTTTCTTTCTCTCTCTCTCTCTCTCTCTTTTTTTTTTTTTTTTGACCAAAATTTGTTCACGTTATATTGAGAAAAAGAAACAAATCTGGAAAATAGCCTGAAGCCTAACTGGTTGACCTCATAAGGAGAGAAGAAAGGTAAATTGTTAATTTTTAAAAAGTATCATGAATCTAGCATAAAGATTATTAAAATGGATTAATTTAATCTTTGAAAATGTAATATGAAATATTGTAACCTTGTTGATTAGGATTCTTACTATAGTCTCTGAAACAAAATTTTTTCCCAGTAGGCCTAAAATTAAATATTATTTGTGGTTTTTAATTTCATATGTCATCTTGACTGGGTTAAGGGATGCACAGATAGCTGGTACAGCATTATTTCAGGGTGTGTCTGTGAGGGTGTTTTTGGAACAGATTAGCATTTGAATCATTAAACTGTGAGAAAAAAATACTCCCTCACCAATGTGGATGGGCACCATCTAATCTGTTGAGGGCTCAAATAGAACAAAAAGGCAGAGGAAGGACAAATTCTCTCTCTTCTTAAGCTGAAACAACTGTCTTCTCTTGCCCTCAGACATCATAGCTCCTCGTTTTCAGGCCTTTCTACTCTAGGACTAATGTCAGCACCCCACTATCAACTCTAATCCCCTGATTGTTAGGTTTTCAGTCTAGAACTGGGAGTTATACCATCAGCTCCTGGTGGTTCTTGGACCTTGGGATTCAGACGGAATAACACCACTGGCTCTCCTGGTTCTCCAGCTTTCAGACAACGTATTGTGGAATTTATCTGCAATCATGTGAACCAATTCACATAATAAAATCTCCTCTTATATTTCTTTATATATTTTGTTGGCTTTGTTTTTCTGGCGAACTGTGACTAATGCACTGCTAAATACTAAGCACTGAGAAAGTTTCACTATTGGCCCCATGCCTTCAACGTCTCTGCATTCACACCTGAATGTAGCTCAGTTGTGAGGTGAGTGTGCTCCCTTCCCTTTTACTTTGACCTTGGCTTTGTAACTTGCTGAGGTCAATTGAAGCTTCTTAGGAGGAGTATGCCAGTTCTGAGCTTAGGCCATAGAAAGCACTTTTACATTTTCCTTCTTGTGCCTTTGCCTGTACCTTGAAAAGGACCCGGCTAGCCTATTTTCCCAAAGAGGATAAGAGACGTCATAAGAATGTTGTGGAAAAAGTTACCATGGAAACAAGAGACACTCAGAGAGATGGAGAAGTCAGATGATTTATTATGCTAGCGGTCCCAGGTGAACTCTTGTTCTGAATTCCTGAGCCCCAAGTGCAAGGAAAAATGGGGTTTTATACCTTTCTTGAGCAAGCATGCAATCTACTCTATTGGCTCTGTCTGTATCCAGGCAGAGTCACCCAAGTTAGGGGCTTCATAAAGCAGGTGAGGGGCTTCATTGAGCAGAGATACAGAGGCAGGAAATGTGGTTAAGGGGCTTTTTTGTAAACCGAGCAGACAGCTTCTCTGAAGCAGGCAAATTGCAGAGTTGCAGAAGCCAGAGATGCAATCAACTTTTAACCCTTAACAACTTGTAAGAATCCACTATGAGTGAACACATTCCAGCTGCAAAGTTAAACAAGGGGGGGGGGCTTAGAAATTTACATTTTGGGGTACTATTCAAGAAGAGTGACAGTAGTGAGAAGTAGAGCCTCAACTGCCATGGCCAGAAGCAGAACAATAAAAAAAGAAGAGACAATGTCAAATAGTTTGTGATGTTGGTTAAAGTACTCTACAAGAAAATGTGGTGATATTGTTGGTGAAGGGGAGTGTGCATTTAAATTTGACCACGAGTGTGATTGTTAACAATAATCATAAGCTCTGGTCTTTTTCAGGACTAGAAGAAGAGAACAACTTTATTCTGGGACAAGGCTTGGCAGTGATTCACAGGAGGGTTGAGGTGGTTCATGATATTTTCAATAAAGTAATTAAAATTATGTTCCAAGTAACTTAACTTTAAAAAGTAGAGAAAGCAGGGTGGCACCACCGTAAGATCTTGAGAATGTGTAGTGGCATCATGATCCCACAAGACTTTGAAAATAACTAGATGAAAACTTGCAACAAGTGAACTGAAAGATATACCTTTACATCTGAATGTAAAGTGCATAAATTTTATGTACTTTCACAGATGGTATTGTTTTATGTCTCTAGTTTTAATCATGCATTTATTTATTTATTTTTCTCCTGCACAAGTTTGGTAAAGCAAAATTACAGAACAAGAAAAACAGAATTTAGAAGACTCCAGTCCTCATTGGGTAACTTCCTAAAACATATAGCTTTGTAGTTATAATTTGTAAACATATACTCTCTGTTTCTTCAATTGTAAAATGAAAAAAATTAAAATAATAGTATGTTAATAAATGCTTTGTGCATTTTTAAAATACACAAAAAGCTTGGTAATTATAGCAAGTATAATTATAATAAAAACGATATATGGTCACTTCAGAAAATTTGGGAGTACAGAAGTTTATAAAGAAATGTATAAAGACATTTATATTATTTACAAATAATGAGTAAAACTGTGAAATTATTATTAATAATTATATAGATATGTCATTGATCAATTACTATGCCAGGATCTCTAATGTAATGATTTAGTGGAATTAACTCACTTAATCCCCATAATACATCCTTAAAATTGGTGCTTTTATTATCTGTGTTTTATGGATAAGAAAATGGAAACAGACAGGTTAAGTAGCATGCTCTGAGCTCATAGGTAGTTGAGCCCAATTTAAACTTAGGCAACCTGACTGTAGAGTCTAGAGGCTGTAAAGGCTCTTACTCTCTATAATACATTAAATATAATAGGCATAATAAATCAGATACAGCATATACAAGCTTTACTCACTTTTAGATATTAAATTTTATATTGAAAATTCATCAATATCATTTAAAAGTCTGGGAAATATATTTTTGCAATGACAACAAATTTTCTATTTGTTGAATTTACCTTGATATTATAAAATATTCTTAGAGAAACTATAAGTCAATTATACATTTAATTAAATAAATAGCATTTCAATGAACATCTATGGACATAAATTTCTCACTGCTTCTTAAATTATTCTCTCCAGAAGTGTACAGATAATGCCTCAAAGGCACTGTGATTTTGTTCCAGACCACTGTAATAAAGCAAATACAATAAAGTGAGTCACACAGATTTTTTTGGTTTACCAGTGCATATAAAAGTTATGTTAATACTATACTGTAGTCTATTAAGCGTGCAATAGCATTATGTCTAAAAATACAATGTACATACCTTCCTTAACAAATACTTTATTGCTAAAAAATACTACTTATCTTCAGAGCCTTCAGCAAGTCATAATCGTTTTGCTAGTGGAGGGTTTTGCTTCAGTGTCAATAGCTGTTGACTGAGAAGGGTGGTAGTTGCTAAAAGTTGGGGTGGCTGTGGCAATTTTTTAAAATGAGACAACAGTAAAGTGTGTCACAACAACTGACTCTGCCATTCATGAAAGATTTCTCTGTAGCATATGATGCATTTTCCCCACATAGAACTTCTTTTAAAATTGGAATAAATCCTCCCAAACTCTGTCACTGCTTTATTAACTGCGTTTGTGTAACATTCTAAATCTTCTGTTGTAATTTCACCAGTGTTCCCAATATATTCACCAGAAGTAGATTCCATCTCAAAAAACGACTTTCTTGGTTCATCCATAGGAAGCGACTTCTCATCCTTTCAAGTTTTATCATGAGATGCAGCAATTCAGTCACATCTTCAGGTTCCACTTCTAATTCTAGCTCTCTTGCTATTTCCACCACATGTAGAGTTACTTCCTCCACTGAAGTCTCGAGCCCCTCAAAGTCGTTCATGAGGGTTGGAATCAACTTCTTTCAAACTCCTGTTAATGTTTCTATTTTTACCTCCTCACATGAATCATAAATGTTTTTAATAGCATCTAGAATGGTGAATGTTTTCCAGAAGGTTTTCAATTTACTTTGCCTAGATCTACCAGAGGAATCACTTTCTATGGCAGCTATATGCTTATGTGTCTTTCTTAAATACTGAAACTTGAAAGTAAATAACTCCTTGATTCCTGGGCTGCAGAGTGGGTGCTGTATTAGCATGCATGAAAACAACATTAATTTCCTTGTAGATCTCAATCAGAGCTGTTGGGTGATCAGTGTATTGTCAACAGGCAGTAATATTCTGAAAGGAATATTTCTTCTGAGGAGTAGCTCTCAACAGTGGGCTTAAACCACGCTGTATACAGATGTGCTACCATCCAGGCTTTGTTGTTTTATCTACAGAGCACAAGCAGAGTAGATTTAGAATAATTCTTTTTTTTTTTTTTTTTTTTTAAATTTTATTTTGTCAATATACATTGTAGCTGATTAATGCTCCCCATCACCAAAACCTCCCTCCCTTCTCCCTCCCCCCCTCCCCCCCAACCATGTCCTTTCTGTTTGTTTGTTGTATCAACTTCAAATAATTGTGGTTGTTATATCTTCTCCCCCCCCCCCCCCGGTTTGTGTGTGTATGTGTGTATGTGTGTGTGTGAATTTATATATTGATTTTTAGCTCCCACCAATAAGTGAGAACATGTGGTATTTCTCTTTCTGTGCCTGACTTGTTTCACTTAATATAATTCTCTCGAGGTCCATCCATGTTGTTGCAAATGGCAGTATTTCATTCGTTTTTATAGCTGAGTAGTATTCCATTGTGTAGATGTACCACATTTTCCGTATCCACTCATCTGATGATGGGCATTTGGGCTGGTTCCAACTCTTGGCTATTGTAAAGAGTGCTGCGATGAACATTGGGGAACAGGTATACCTTCGACTTGATGATTTCCATTCCTCTGGGTATATTCCCAACAGTGGGATGGCTGGGTCGTATGGTAGATCTATTTGCAATTGTTTAAGGAACCTCCATACCATTTTCCATAGAGGCTGCACCATTTTGCAGTCCCACCAACAATGTATGAGAGTTCCTTTTTCTCCGCAGCCTCGCCAGCATTTATCGTTCATAGTCTTTTGGATTTTAGCCATCCTAACTGGGGTTAGATGGTATCTCAGTGTGGTTTTGATTTGCATTTCCCGGATGCTGAGTGATGTTGAGCATTTTTTCATATGTCTGTTGGCCATTTGGATATCTTCCTTAGAGAAATGCCTACTTAGCTCTTTTGCCCATTTTTTAATTGGGTTGCTTGTTTTCTTCTTGTAAAGTTGTTTGAGTTCCTTATATATTCTGGATATTAATCCTTTGTCAGATGTATATTTTGCAAATATTTTCTCCCACTCTGTTGGTTGTCTTTTAACTCTTTTAATTGTTTCTTTTGCTGTGCAGAAGCTTTTTAGTTTGATATAATCCCATTTGTTTATTTTTCCTTTGGTTGCCCGTGCTTTTGGGGTCGTATTCATGAAGTCTGTGCCCAGTCCTATTTCCTGAAGTGTTTCCCCTATGTTTTCTTTAAGAAGTTTTATTGTCTCAGGGTGTATATTTAAATCCTTAATCCATTTTGAGTTGATTTTAGTATATTGTGAGAGGTATGGATCTAGTTTCATTCTCCTGCATAACAATATCCAGTTATCCCAGCACCACTTGCTGAAGAGGCAGTCCCTTCCCCAGTGAATAGGCTTGGTGCCTTTGTCAAAGATCAGATGGCAGTAAGTGTGAGGGTTGATTTCTGGATTCTCTATTCTATTCCATTGGTCAGTGTGTCTGTTTTTATGCCAGTACCATCAAGCAGGAAATCAAAAAGTTTATTGAAACTAATGAAAACAATGATACATCATACCAAAACCTGTGGGATACTGCAAAAGCAGTATTGAGGGGAAAATTTATTGCATTAAATGCTCACTTCAGAAGAACGGAAAGATGGCAAGTGAACAACCTAACACTTCACCTTAAAGAACTAGAAAAACAAGAACAATCCAATCCTAAAGTTAGCAGACGGAAAGAAATCATTAAGATCAGAGCAGAACTGAATGAAATTGAAAACCAAAAAACAATTCAAAAGATCAACGAATCAAAAAGTTGGTTTTTTGAAAAGATAAATAAAATTGACAAACCATTAGCATGGCTAACAAAAAAAAGAAGAGAGAAGACTCAAATAACAAAAATTAGAAATGAAAAAGGCGATATTACAACTGATTCATCTGAAATACAAGGAATCATTCGAGACTACTAGAATAATTCTTAAAGGCTATAGAATTTTGGGAATGATAAATGAGCATTGGCTTCAAGTTAAAGTCACCATCTTCATTAACACCTAACTCAAGAATCAGCTTGTCCTTTGAAGCTTTGAAGTCAGTCACTGACTTCTCCTCTTTAGCTATGGAAGTCCTAGAAGCCGTCTGCTTTCCATAGAGGTCAGTTTTGACTACACTGAAAATCTTTTGTTTAGTGTAGCCACCTATGTCAATGATCTTAGCTAGGTCTTCTGGAAAACTTGCTGCAGCTTCTACATCAGCATTTGCTGCTTCACCTTGCACTTTTATGCTATGGTGGTTGCTTCTTTCCTTGAAACAACCGCATGGACCCTCTGCTAGCTTCAAACTTTTTTTCTGCAGCTTTCTCACCTCTCTCTCTCAGCCTTCCTAAATTGAAGGGAGTCAAGGCCTTGCTCTGGATTAGGTTCTGTCTTAAAGCAATGTTGTGGTTGTTTTGATCTTCTCTCCAGACCAGTAAAACTTTCTCCAGACCATCAGCAACAACTCTGTTTGTTTTTTTATTCATGTGGTCCCTGTGGCAGTGATTTTAATTTTCTTCAAGAACTTTTTCTTTGCATTCACAGCATGGCTCGCTGTTTGGCTCAAGAAGCCTAGCTTTCAGCCTATCTCAGCTTTTAACATCCTTCCTCACTAAGCTTAATCATCTGTAGCTTTTGATTTAAAGTGAGAGAAGTATGATTCTTCCTTTCACTTGAGCACTTACACACCATTTTAGGGTTTTTAATTGGCCTGATTCCAATATCATTGTGTCTAAAGGAATAAGGAAGAACTGAACAGGGAGAAAGATGAAAGAATGACCAGCTGGTGAAGCTGTCTGAACACACACAGTATTTATCAATTAAATTCACCATATTACACAGGTATGGTTTGTGCTGCCCCCAAACAACAACAGTAGCAATATCAAAGATTACTGATCAGAGGTCACTATAACAGATATAAAATAATAATGAAATAATTTGAAATACTGCAGGAATTACCAAAATGTGACACAGAGACAGGCTGTTGGAAATGGTGCCAATAGACTTGGCTTGATGGTGGGCTGCCACAAACCTTCAATTTGTAAAAAACACAGTATTTGCAAAGAACAGTAAAGCCAGATACAATAAAATAAAATTATGCCTGTATTTAGATTTTAGTTCTCATAAATAAGTGTGCAGAGAGTGTAAAAATATATGAGTTTATCAAAATTGTATAAAGATAATGTAAACAGAGTATAAAGATAAGAATTAAAATTATTAAACTTCATTAAAAATTCATACAGTTTTGTGTCATCCATTTTTTATTACTTTTAAACCACATTGAAGACAAACATATTTTATCATCACTTTATTTTTCAAGTATGTAGGCTTTGTTCTTTACCATTTTTAAAAAACATCAAAAAGCTTATTTTGAACTTTATGCAGCTCGAATTTACAAACATTAAGAAAAAAGCAGTAAGAGATAAGCACAAAAATTAATCTGACAGTCAGATTTGAAAGAGAGGAGAATCTGGCAATATGGGAACCAGTTACAGTTAAATAATGACAAGTTGTATAGTAATGAGAGCATGAACTAGGGTAGGAGCTGTGGAAATGCATGATTAGAAGCAAAATAGCTGCGTAAAACAATTGAACTTGTGCAAGCTGAGAGGTGGAGGAAGTGGGAAATAAGAAAGAGCAAGTAGGGAAAGCATAAAAATAAAATGAAAGAAACAACCTTGGATCCAATGTATTGAGTCGAGAAGAATGGAATAATAGTGATGTCAAGGAATATCACTTTTGAGAGTGGATTTTCAAAATAAAATATCTGGCTTACATGCACATTGAATGTAATCCTCTTTTCTACTTATCCTGTTCTTTCATTTTCTACCTACGCTAGCTCTCCATAAATATATCAGCCTCCAGGAGAACCTTATGAAATAATCTTACAAAAATACTTTCAATTTTTTGAAGAGTACTAAGATAGACATACATAGAATAATTATCCTATGTTTTATAAATATATACCAAAAAGAACTATATACACATTCTTTCACAGCAAATATTTAATCTGAAAATGTATTCTAAGATGTCAACCAATATGCTTCTGAAACACATCTCCTCACTGTCAGTTCATGTGTTTTAAGAGAATTTAAATTAATTCCCACATAATATTGAGTAAAAATTGATTGATAAGAAAATATGCTTTGAACTGCATATAGTACATTTAAATAATATAACTACAGCTTTTTCTACTGAAATATTCAGAGTTGCATTGTCTTTCTCAGGGCTTTAGAAATGTCCTTCTTTCTGTTATCACCTTATCTTACTCTTTGATTCTTTAATTTGAATATTATCTTTGAAACTGTAAAATATTTATTTTCCCATTTAGATGATAAGTTTATAATGCTCATATATTTATGATTGCAAGCACTAAAATTGAATATTAAAGATGTGGAATGGGCAGAATAGGAGAATTTTCTGAAATTATCTTATTCCATTGATATATCAATATACCTTGAAGCAAGATTCTAGCCTACAAAATATTATAACCTTCAATCAGTGAATGAGTGGACTTTTCAGAAGTTGTCAGAGCCCCAAAATATTCTATAATTTCATTTGCTTTTTCCTTCTCCTCACTAACCTACCACCCTTTCCTATGTACCTGTTTACAGGCTCTTCACATGATATATGACCAAGGGCATTCGCTAATGTCCCTCAGTGTTAAATTCTCATTGGAGACTTTAATTTTAAATTTTGGTATTCCACTTAGATCAATAATAAAGGCTTTTTTTTTTATTCTTGCACCTGGTAATACTAATTTTAACTAATTTTACATCAGTTGAAATCAAGCCTCTAACTCTCCCTTCTGCAAATGTTCACAGTTTAGGTTTCATGCTTCATGTTTTTAGTGACTAATGCATCACGTAGCAACATACTTTTACTTTTTCTATATCTGTTCATTTAAAAAATGTTATTTAATTTTATTTTTCATTTATCACTTTTTTCAATCTTATTGAGTAATAATTAATGAATAAAATGTATTTAAGGCATAAAATGTGGTGTTTTGATATAAGTATACCTTGTGCAATGATTTCCACCAAAAATAATTAATACATCCTTCATCTTATAGTTACCCATTTGTGTATGTTTGTGGTGGAAGTACTTAAGATCTACTCTCTTAGCAAATTTCCAGTATACAATACTATAGTTACTGTGGTGTACATTAGATGTCTAGAACTTATCCATCTTATAAATAAAAATTAGTTCACTTTGAACTAACCGCTCCCCATTTCTCCCACTCCCCAAACACTGGAAACCACAAATTTACTCTCAATTTTGATGTTAGAACTTTTAGATTCCACTTTTAAGTGATATCATACAATATTTGTCTTTCTGTGTCTGATTTACTTCACTTAGCATAATGTCCTCCAGATTCATCATGTTTTTGCAAATAGCAGGATTTCCTTCTTCTTAAGGCTGAGTAATATTCCATTTTTACATGCACACGCGCGCGCGCACACACACACACACACACACACACACACACACACACACAGACACACCCCACAATTTTTTTATCCATTCATTTGCTAGCAATGCTTGGGTTGTTCATGTAGCTTTGCTCTTGTTTATAATGCTCCCATGAACATAATGTTTGAGATGGTGATTCCATTTTCTTTGGACAGTTACCCATACATAAATGCTGGATGATATGGTAGTTCTAGTTTTAATTTTTTAAAGATCCACCACACTGTTTTCCATAATGGCTATACCAATTTACATTCCAACCAATAGTGTACAAGAGTTCCCTTTTTACCACACCTTTGCCAACTATTGTTATCTCTTTCATTTTTGGTAGAAGCCATCCTAACATGTGTGAGATGATAGCTCATTGTAGTTTTGATTACATTTTTCTGATGATTAGTGGTGTTGAGCACCTATTCATATACCTGTTGGCCATTTTTGTAAGTCTTCTTTTGAGAAATGTCTATTCAGGTCTTGCCCATTTTTAATTGGGTTACTTGTTCTTTGCTATTGAGTTGTATGAGTTCCTTATTTATTTTGGATATAAACTTTGTATTGGATATATGGTTTGTAAATGTTATCTCCCATTCTATATAGTGCTTTTTGATTTTGTTAATTGTTTCCTCTGACGTGTAGTTTTACAGTTTGATGCATTCCCACTTGTTTGTTTTTTACTTTTGTTTCCTGAAATTTTGGTGTCATTTAAAAAAAAATCACTGCCAAGACCAATGTCAAGAAGCTTATTCCTATACTTTCTTCTAAGAGTTATACAGTTTCAGGTCTTATATTTATGTATTTAATCAATTTTGAGTTGATTTTTGCATATGATATAAGACAAGGGTCAAATCTTATTCTTCTGCATATGTCTATCCAGTTTTTTCAACACCATCTATTAAAAAGGTTTTCTTTTCTCTATTGTGTATTCTTGACACCTTTGTTGAAGATTACTTGACCATATATTCATGGGTTTATTTCTGAGGTCTCTATTCTGTTCCATTGCTTTGTAGGTCTGTTTTTGTTCCAGGACCATAAGAGAAAATTGTCAGCTTGAATGCAGATCATGTTGAGGTCCTTCTTTTCTATAGCATGATAATCAATAGCTCTTTTCTCCTCTTACCCAACATGGAGCAGTTAAAATGGTCAAGGAACTAGGCTGGGGGATGGTGTTCAAAGAGTCCAACTGTCAAGTCAGGAGGACATATGGAGTGGAACTGCCAAGACAGGCAAGGTCTTCCCATTTCCCACAGGGACATATATACAGAAATACTGGTAAAGTCTGAGTGCAGTAGTAATTTGCTTTTGTGCCCGTGCAAGTTAGTCAGACTAGGATAATGTACTGACCTCAAAGTTCCCTACCCCATTCTCTCCTGTTTTTGCAGTTGGCATTATGTTATTAACCCTAAAAAAAGAAACTGATGAATCTTTATACTATTGTAACCGTGTAACTGCCTCTAATTTTGCAATTTATGCACTTTACAAAGGTACCCTGCTGAAAGGACAATTGCGGGCTGAAATATACTGTGACACTGTCTATGTGAATGCAGGGGCATTTTCTCCTCATCTATTTACTAAGGTATGCTCCTGCAGGATTGAAAAGAAAGAAAGAAAGAGGCACAATAAAATGAACTTTCACAAGGAGAGAACAGACCTATAATTACTAGAGGTGGGAAGGGGAGAGATGGAGTGGGGTTAGAAAGTAATTGATTTGGGCACACAAAGAATAATTAGAATTTGTTATGATGAACATGCTAATAACATTGATTTGATTATCACATACTGTACACAAATACTGATAGTCAACTCTATACTCCATAAAAATGCATAATCAGTTATGTTTCAATTCAAAAAATAAATTTGAAATAAAAATAAATTCAAAATAATTATATTTGAAACAAAAAATGAATTTAAAATAATCAAGAAATTCCAATATTAAGTAACTAAAATAAAGCCTTAATTTATTCAGAATATTGGCCTACCACATACGATATACCCTGTAATCACTTCACTGTATTACTTTGTTTTAAACTGTCTCTCGGGGGAGCTGGGTCAAGTCTTGAGCCGAGCACACCCTCCCTCCCCAGCTGGGCTGAGCGGTCCAAGCCAGCGGAGTGGACAGAATGAGCCAAGCCGGGCTAAATGTGCTGGCAGCAGCAGCAGGAACAGCAGGGCACCATGCACTGGGGCCACCACTGGGGGGATGTGGCTGCCTCCTTGGGCCAGTATGTAGAAAGGGCAGGTCTCTGACCTCAGGAGCACAGCACTGGAGGGATGGAGTGGTGCCCATGGCAATCCCAACAACCTGGGGTCCTCTGTCCTAGTGAGCAAGACCAACCCCAAGAAGAAGCACTTCGTACCACAGAAAGTGAAGTTGTTTTGGGCCGGTGACCCGCTGCTCAGCATCCTGATGTGGGGGATAAGCCACTCAGGACAACCAGGTGTACATGTGGTAGAGTGGTCCATAGCCCAAAATATTTGAAGACACTGCAATAAACAAGCAGAAAATTGGCTTTTTGATAAAGATGGTGGAATAGACAGTCCCCAGCATCACTCTCTCCCACAATCAACCAAGTTACAACTATTAAAAAGCAGCAAATGCCAAGCTGGAGCTGCTAGATCTCAGGGTAAGAGGAGAGACCTACCAAGCTCATGAAGGCAGGAGAAGCCATGATGAGAGAAAGAAAGGACCACTCTGATGTTTTGAAACCCTACCACTTCAAGGCTAGCCCTGGTGAGCACACAGAGCAAGAACTGGCAAAAGTCACTGGTACCCTACATATGAATTTGTTTGGAGGCTGCAGGGAACAAGAGGACCTTGGTGGTCCCTAGGCCAGCAAGACCACTAACAGGGATCCCATAGACCCACATTGAAGTGAGGGGCTGCAGACAACTGAAAAAAGGAGCCACTCAAAGGCAAGTGAGTCATTGCAAGGGACCAGCCCATGGCCCACCCCATGGGAAGTGGTTGGTGTGGGGGGGGGTAGGGGAGACGGGTCCACCAGGGGAACATTGGCGCACAGCATGGACAGCTGTTCTGCCCTCCAATCAGCATAGGCCCATTCAGTGTAGACCATTCAAGAATATGGAATTGTAGGGGTGCAATTTGCTGGAAAGCCTCAGGCCCAGACCAGAGTTTCCACGCAACCCATGCAGACCAGACCTCATGAGACCTGGAAGTACTTACAAGGTCGGCAATTAAAATCGGAGCTGCACAAAATCAACAGTGAATCAGCAGCACAAGCAGCAATTTAGTTCAATGACAGGGCTCAAGTTCTAGTCCCCACGGGAAGTTTCCCCATTTTAGAGGTAAGCAAAGGATGACAAATTAGTTCTAGGACAGAGCTTAAGTGGTGGGGGTAGCTAATAATCCAACACAGAACTGAAAGAAAAAACAAAACAAAACACAGATCTGAGACAAAGTTCTGATATTGACCCGTAAAGTTCTAACACCCAAAGAACTCCTATAGAACCTTGAAGGACTGGAAGCTGCCCAGGCTCCTAAGCTGGGGCAGTGGGGTGCTGAGGGCCTCAGATGCCCCCTCAAAGTCCACATCCAGCCCCTCCGCAACCAATCCACTGCCTGAAGCCACCTGGTCTCCCCTGCAGGAATGAGGGGGGAGCCATGGGCCTTGACCATGCTCCCCTCCCACCTTTCTGCTTCTCCTACCCTATCGCCCTCCCCTTTCTCCTCTCCCCCTCTCTCCCAACTGCTTCACGACAATATCTTAGAATGTAAAAAAATAAAATAATAAATATGTTTAAAAATATAAAACAATAAACAAGAAGAAAATTTAAAAAAAAAAATTGTCTCTTGGTATTTGCTTATATATTACTTTTTCATTTAGAAAATGACTGTTTCTTAGAAAGCCCTAATGGAATCTGATGAAGACTCGTCCATGAACAAGAACTTAATTAATTTCTCCTCAAAAGATATCAGAAAGTCTGGAAGCAACATTTTTTTTTCTACTTCAAGAAATTACCCTCGTGCTCAGGATCTTCATTATTTTCCACATCTTAGTTGAAAAAGAAAACACTTGACTGAGTGACTAAAGATGAAGTGACTAATTCCACAAATAATAAAAAAAAATATTCATCCTAAAAAAAAAATTTTTAAATACATCTAGGTGGCCAAGGACTCCACCCATGAATACCATCATACTAGCTGATTTCAATGGATACTTTGTGAACATCCTTCTGATTCCCATGAGGATAAGGTTAAGCTTTTCAAGTGCTATATGAGTGTATATGTGTATGTATATATGTGGATTTTTAATTTTTTAATTAATTAATTTTTGATCTTTCATGTTTTATCATTATACAATATAAACATTTTCTGTGGCCCTCTTCCTCCCCCATTCCCACCTCAGGTTGCCTTAATTCCTGTCTCTCCTTTTGAAAGAGATTATTGTGATTGCTGTATTTTTCTTTCTTTTCTTTCTTTTTTTTTTCTTTTTCAGCTCCCACTTCTTATGCATGATGACATGCAGTATTTCTCTTTCTGTGCCAGTTTATTTCACTTAACATAATTTTCTCTATATTCATCCATGTTGTTACAAACAGCAGTATTTCACTCCTTTTAATGGCAGAATAGTATTACATTGTGTATACACACCACATTTTCCTTATCAGTCATCTGTCAATGGACATTTAGGTTGGTCCCATATCTTGACTATTGTAAATAGAGCTGTGATGAACACAGCAGTACAGGTATTCCTTCGACATGATGATTCCCATTTCTTTGGGTATACACACAGAGGGGGATTGCTGGATCATATAGCAGCTTGATCTGTAGTTTGAGGAACCTCCACACCATTTTCTGTAATGGCTGTACTAATTTACAGTCCCACAAACAGTATAGAAGAGTTTCATTCTCTTGACATCCTCATCAGCATTTTTTATTCTTTGTATTTTTCATATTGGCAAGTCTAACTGGGGTGAGATGATATCTGAATGTGGTTTTGGTATGTATTTCCCTGGTCCTTAGTGATGTTGGGCATTTTTTCATGTGTCTGTTGGCTGTTCGTATATTTTCCTTTGATAAATGCTTATTCAGCTCCTTTGCACATTTTTAAATTGGGCTACTTGTTTTCATACTATTAAGTTGTTTGAGTTCCTTATAGATTCTGGATATTAAGTCCCTTGCTGGATGCATAGATTGAAAATATTTTCTCCTATTCTGTAGGCTGTCTTTACCCTCTATTAACTGTTTCTTTTTCTGTGCAGAAGCTTTTTAGTTTGATATAATCCTGTTTATTCATTTTCTTTTGTTGACTATGTTTTTGGGATGTTGTTCATAAATTCTTTGCTCAGTTGCCAAAGACCAGCTCCCGTCGAGTTGTGGGTACCCGAAAAAGGGAGAGGGAGGGTCGGCAAAAATAACAAACACAGACAGAGACCTCAATGCATCAATATGCACGTTCTCTCTCTGCTGGATGTCAGCGTGTTGCAGCTGGAGCCCAGTAGAGCATGAGACAATGCCTTTTATTTAGATTTTTCTCTGCGGGGGGGGGGGTTTGGGTATTATTTTTATTGTATCAGCAAGCTTAAATCAATAGTCCAAAAAGCAGGGAGGAAACTTTTTTAGAGGTCAGCACGTCTTAGTTGATGAACTCCTGCTTCTTTTTCCTGGAATCAGGTTTATCAGATTCAAACCATCCCTTCATTGTCTTGAAGTTATCTTGTGACCTTTTTCTGTTAGTAAGCTGTGGTTAATATCCACCCTATTAATAGAGTGGCATTTACAAAGTGATAGACAATACAGTCAAATAACCTATAACTATTGTTAAATGTAAGTACAAATTTGCTAAAAGGAATAATGCTAACATTTAAATTCTAATGGGGGCCTAATGATTTTTTGTTCTAATGGAATGAAAAGGAACAATGGATATTTGAGCAGCATTATCATGCACATTTTGAGGTTATGCACTGGCTGTGGCCCTGTAATCTTGATCTAAATGTTAAAGTGTCCTTGTGCACAGCACCATCCCTCACAAAACTAGGTGTACTCTCTTATTCTTCTAAGATCTAATTTTGCAGGTTTAATAATTTTACAGCATATATTTTTATCCCAATCATATAATTTCCCATTAATACCAACCATTCTCTTGTCATTAATATAATCTCCAGTAAATGTTTGCCAACTTACATTAGGCTGCAGCTCATATTTAGTCATGAGTGGTGCTTTTGGAACATATGTTGGTGTGGTCAGTTTATCATAAGGGGATAATTTTAAATTGTGCAATTTACTCAGATCCTCTGTGGGAATGTTTAGTTCAATGACCACAAAATTATTTGTGTTATTTTTATAATCTTTTGGGAATTCAGAGAACTGGCACGCTAACCAAAATATCAAAAGAGAGAAGGCAAAAGCCATGAAGCCGAGGCAGGAACCCTTATGGTTGTAGCAAGTGCTCATAGCTGCAGCCTTGCCAGCAGCTCTCCCTCCAGTGGCCTTGCCAACTGGGAGAGGGCAGCCCAAGCTGACTCCTTTAGGATCCTGCCATGGCATGGACCGCGCCACTCAGTCCTACTACCGGAAGTGTTTTCCTTATGTTTTATCCTAGTAGTTTTATAGTTTCTGGTCTTCTATGTGAGTCTTTAATCTATTTTAAGATAATTTTGGTATATGGTGAGAGGTACAGGTCTAGCTTCATTTTTCTACGTAAGGATTTCCAGTTTTCCCTTCACCATTTACTGAAGAGGTGATTCTTTCCCCAATGTATGCATCAGTTGTCCTTGTGAAATTTCAGTTGGCTGTAAGTATGTAGTTTGATTTCTGGGTTCTCTATTGTGTTCCATTGGTCTGAGAGTCAGTACCATGCTGTTTTGGTTACTATAGCTTTGTAGTGTAATTTGAAGTCAGGTAGCATAGTGGCTCTGGCCTAATTTTTTTGCTCAGGATTCTTTGGATATTTGGGGTCCTTTGTTGTTCCATATGGATGTTAGGATTGCTTTTTTCTATTTCTGTGAAGAATGTCATTGGTATTTTGATGAAGATTACACTGAATCTGTATACAACTTTGGATCGTGTGGACATTTTCACAATGTTAATTCATCCAATCCAAGAGCATGGAATGTCTTTCTATCATTTTGTGACCTATTTAATTACTTTCAACAGTGATTTATAGTTCTAATTGTAGATATCTTTCACCTCCTCAGTTAGACTGGTTCACTGTATTTTTGTTTTTGTGGTGACTATTGCAAATGGGCTTTCTTTATTGATTTATTTTTCTGCTAGTTTGTTATTGGAGTATAAAAACACTACTGATTTTTGCATGTTGATTTTGTATCCTGCAACTTTACTGGAATCTTTATCAGCTCTAAGAGCTTTTTGGTAGAGTCTTTAGGATTTTCTATATATAGGATCATGTCAATCTGCAAAAAAGGACAGTTTGACTGCATCTTTTTCAGTCTGCATGCCCTTTATTTCTTTTCTTGCCTAATTCCTCTGTTTAGTACTTCCAATACTATGTTAAATAGGAGTGGTGAGAATGGGTAGCCTTGTCTTGTTTCTGTTCCTGAAGGTTTTTTCCCCATTCAGAATGATACTGGAGATGGGTTTGTAATATATGTCTCTTATTGTGTTGACATTCTTTCCTTCTATACCTTATTTGCTGAAAGTCTTTATCATAAAGCAATGTTGAATTTTGTCAAATGCTCTTTTTGTATCTATTGAGATAATCATATGATTTTGAATTTCATTTGGTTGATATACTGTAACACATTTATTAACTTGTATTTGTCCAATTAACCTTGCATCCCTGGTATAAATCCCAATTGATTTCTGTGTGTAATTTTTTTTGATGTGCTTCTGCATTCTGACTTTTTTTCTTTTTTTTAGTATTCAGCTCTTATTTATTTATTTATATTGATTATGCATATTCATGGGGTTCAAAACTGACCATCACCACATGTACCAACATGCAATGGCCAAATCAATACTATCAGCATGCACATTACCACAAATTGCAATTATTCCCTGTGTCACCCACCCAATTAAACCCTGACCTCCTTTCCTCTCCCCCTCCCCCACTCCACCCTACAGCCATAAGTATGCTCTCTCCTTCAGCAAGTCCAACATGCCAGTGTGGTCTTTCTTTCCTTCCTTCTTTCTGTATCAGCTCCCACTTATGAGTTAGGACGTGGTATTTTCACCTCTGTGCCTGGCTTATTTCACTCAGCATGATTTTCTACAAGCTCATCCATGTTGCTATGAATGGCATAATTTCATACTTCTAATAGCAGAGTAACATTCCATGATATATATATATATATATATATATATATATACACAACATTTCCTTGTCCAGTCATCTATCAATGTATATTTAGGTTGGTTCCATATATCTTGGTTATTCTAAATAGAGCTATGATGAATATGGGGATGCAGGAATCCCTTTGACATGATGATTTCTATTCCTTTGAGTATATACCTAGAAGACGGATTGCTAGATTCTATGTTAGATCAATCTGTAGTTGTTTGAGAAACCTCCATACTGTTTTCCATAGAAGTAGTACTAATTTACAGTCCCACCAACAGTGTGGAAGCATTCCCTTCTCTCCACATCCTCACTAGCATCTGTTATTGTCTGTATTTTTGATTATAGCCAGTATAACTGGAGTGAGATGATATCTCAATTTGGCTTTAATTTGCATTTCCCTGATGATCAGTGATGTTGAGCATTTTTTAAGAGCCTCTTGGCGATTTGTACATCTTCCTTTGAAAAACGTCTGTTCAGCTCCTTTGCCCATTTTTAAATTGGGTTATTTGTTTTTTACTATGTAGTAGCTTGAATTCCTTGTATAATCTGGATATTAACTCCTTGTGAGATGTATAGTTTGCAAATATTTTCTCCCGTTCTGTAGGTTGCATTCACTCTGTTGATTGTTTCCTTTGCTGTGCAGAAGCTTTTTAGTTTGATACAATTTGATTTATTTATCTTTTGATGCTTGTACTTTGGGGCTCTCGTTCATAAAGTCTGTGCACAGTCCTAAATCCTGAAGTGTTTCCCCTCTATTTTCCCTTAACAGTTTTACAATTTTAAGTTTTATACTTGTCTTTAATCCATTTTGAGTTCGTTTTGTTATACAGTGAGAGTTTCAGATCTAGTTTCATTCTTCTGCATAGGGATGTCCAATTTTCCCAGCACCACTTGTTGAAGAGGTAGTCTTTTCCCCAATATGTTTTTGCTGTGTTTGTTAAATATTAATTTTCTATAGTATGGTGGGATGATTTCTGGGTTATCTATTCTGTTCCTAGTCTAAGTGTCTATTTTTACACAAGTACCATGATGTTTATGTTACTATAATTTTGCAGTGTAATTTGAAGTCAGGTAGTGTTATGTTCAGCTTTATTTATCTTTTTTGGCTCAGGATTGCTTTGGCTATTTGTGGTCTTTTGTTTGTTCATATAAATGTTAGGCTTGTTTTTTCTATTTCTGTGAATAATGTCATTGATATTTTGATTGGGACTGCATTGAATCTATACATCACATTGGATATGGACATTTTCATAATGTTAATTCTTCCAATCCAAGAGCATGGAATGTTTTTCCATGTTTTTGTGTCTTCTTTAATTTATTTCAGTAGTGATTCGTAGTTCTCATTGTAGTGATCTTTAACCACTATGGTTAAATTGACTCCTAGGTATTTAATTTTTGTTTTTGTTTTTTTTTTGGCAACTACTGTAAATGGGCCTACTTCTTGATTTCTCTCTGTTTGTTAATTATTGGAGAATATAAATGCAACTGATGTGGGGGCATTGATTTTGTATCCTGCGACATTACTGAAATTATTAACAAGCACTAAGTTTTTCAATAGCGTCATAGCATTTTTTATATATAGGGTCATGCCATCTGCAAGTAGAGAGAGTTTGACTTTGTCTTTTCAAATTTGGATGCCTTTATTTCTTTTCTTGCCTCCAGTACTATATTAAATAGGAGTGGTGGGATTGGGCATCCTTCTCTTGTTACTGTTCATTCAGGATAATATTGGCAGTGGGCTTGTCATTGATGGCTTTTATTGTGTTGAGATAATTTCCTTCTATACCTAATTTACTGAGAATCTTTATCATGAAGTGGTGTAGAATTCTGTTGAATGCTTTTCCTGCATCTGTGGAGATAATCATATGGTTTTTGTCCTTGATTTTGTTGGTGTGATGTATCATATTTATTGACTTGAATATGTTGAACCATCCTTGCATCTCTTGGATGAATCCCACTTGATCATGGTGTGTGTGTGCGTGTGTGTGTGTGTGTGTGTGTGTGTGTGTGTGTGTGTATACATTTTTTTTCTTGTGTTGATGTATTCTGATTTCTAGTATTTTATTGAAGATTTTTGTGTCTATGTTCATCAGAGATATTGGTCTGTATTTTTCTTTTTTTGTTGCATCTTTGCCTGGTTTTGGTATTTGTGTGATTCTAACCTAATAGAATGATTTTGGGAAAATGGCCTCTGTTTCAATTTTTTGGAGTAATTTGAATAGAATTGGTATTATTTCCTCTTTAAAGGTTTGGTAGAATTCAGCAGTAATGCCATTCATTCCTGAGCTTTTATTTGTTAGGAGATTGCTGATTACTGCTTCAATCTCATTCCTTGTTATTGGTTTCTTCAGGCTTTCTATTTCTCCTTGGTTCAGTCTTGGTAGTTTGTATTTGTCCAGAACTTCATCCATTTCTTCTAGTTTTTCAAATTCGTTTGTGTGTTGTTGTTCATAATGGTCTCTAATGATTTTAATTTTTTTAACTTTATTTCTGTAGTTTGATTTGTAATGTCTACTTTTTCATTTCTGATTTTTGTAATTTGGTTCTTCTCTCTTCTCTCTCACTTCTTTTTTGTCATTGTTATCATAGCTAATGTTTTGTCTATTTTGTTTGTCTTCTCAAAAAACTAACTTTTTATTTTATTGATCTTTTCTATTGTTCTTAGGATTTCTATGTTTTCAGTTCTTCTCTAATTTAATTATTTATTTCTATCTACTCACTTTACGATTGGATTGTTGTTGTTTTTCTAGTTCTGTTAGGGGGTTGGATTGGTTGTCTACTTGAATAATTTCTATTTTTTTGACATAAGCATTTATTACTGTGAACTTTCCTATTAGTACTGCTGTTGCAGTAGCCCATGGATTTTGATATGATATGTCTTTATTTTCATTGTTTTCTATAAATTTTTTGATTTCCTGTATAATTTCTTTTAGGATCCATAGGTCGTTCAGGATCCTTCTGTTTAATTTCCACATATTTGTATAGAGTCCTGAGTTTCACTTGTTATTGATTTCTAGTTTTAAACCACTGTGGCCTTAAACAGTAGTTGAGATGATTTCAGTTTTCTTTCTTTTTCTTTTTTTAAGTTAATAAGATTTGATTTGTGACCTACTATCTGGTTTATCTTGGAGAATGTTCCATGTGATGGTAAGAAGAATGTATATTTTGTAGTTGTTGGATAAAACGTTCTGTATATATATATGCCAGATCAAATTGGTCTAAAGTGTGATTTAAATTCTGTGTTTCTCTGTTGATTTGTTGCCTGGATGATCTGCCCAATGATGATGGGGGGGTGGTCAGGTCCCCCACTAATATTGTATTTTGGTCTCTCTCTTTCTTTAGTTTTAATAGCTTTTGCTTTGTATATCTGGATGGGCCGGTGTTGGGTGCATTTGTATTTATAACTGTTACGTGTTCTTGCTTGATAGATCACTTTATCATTATATAGAGTCCTTCTTTGTATCTTTTTTAAGGTTTTTGGTTGAAAGTCTATTTTATCTGCTGTAAGAACAGCTACTCTTGCTAGTTTTTGCTTTCTGTTTGCATGGTATATCTTCTTCCTTCCTTTCATTCTTAGTCTGTGTGTGTCTTTATAAGCTAGGTGAGTCTCTTGAAGACAGCGTATAGTTGGGTCTAGCTTTTTAGTACAATTACTTTGTCTCTGTGTATCTTTTGAGTGGGGAATTTAATCTATTTGCATTTACAGTTGTTACTTAAAATTATTATTTTACTTCTGTAATTTCATTGATTTTTTTTGGAAGTTTTAAATGTCTTTTGTTCCTTTCTTCCCCTATTATTGTTTGTCTTTGATGTCTGTTGTTTTTTTGAGGTGGTAAGATTTAGTTTCTTTCTCTTTCTCATTTGCATTTTTGTTCTACCAGAAAGTTTTTCTCTTTTGTGTGTATTCATGGTAGTGATTATTATTTTGGGGGATTTCAGATGCAGAACTCCTTTGAGAATTTTTTGTAGGGCTTATCATGTATTTGTGAACTCTCACAGTTTTTGTCTGTATGGATAATAAAATGTTTTTTCTCATTTCAGAAGTATAGCCTTGCTGAGTATATTCTTATTTGCTGGAAGTATTTTTATTTTTTTCTTTTAGAATTTTGAATGTATCATCCCATCTTTTTCTGGCCCATAGACTTTCTGTTGAGATGTCTGCTGTTAGTCTGATAGGGGCTCCCTTATAGGTAATTTGATGCTTTTTTCTTGCAGCTTTTAGTATTCTCTCTTTGTCTTTGAACTTTGCCCATCTGACTATAATGTGTCTCAGAGAGAATCTTTTTGGATGGAATCTGTTTCAGCATCTTAGAGCCTCCTGGATATGATGGTTCATGTCTCTCCCTACATCTGAGAAATTTTTCATTATTACTTCATTGAGTAGTTTTTCAATGTCTTTTCCTTTCTCCTCCCCTTCTGGTACACCTGTGTATTGAATGTTTGTGTGCTTAAGGTTGTCTACTAGCTCTGATAGATTTTATTCATTGTTTAAAATTATGTTTTTCTGGTGTTTGTTTACCTGGTTTGTTTTGAAAAGACTGTCTTTGAGATCAGAAATTCTTTCTTCAGCACTTTCTGGCTTGCTGCTTAGGCTCTTGGCCATGTATTTTTAAAATTTTTTTGAATGAATTTTTCAGTTCCATGAGTTCTGTTACAGTATTTTTTTAAGGTTTTACTTTTTTGTTTTATATTTCTTTCTTAATATCCTCAATTTTTGTCCTGTTTTATTATTTTGTCTAGCTGAATCTTCTTGTATCTCATTGAATTTCCTTAAGAGTTGCTCAGATTTGCTTTTCAGTCATTTCAAGGGTTTCCTGCTCTATAGGGTCTGGTATTTGAATATTACAATATTCATTTGGTGATGTCATATTTTCTTGTATTTTTGCATTTCTATTATCTCTAGTTTGATGTCTGGTAACCTAGTAGAGCAGTTGGCTCTTCCTTTATTCTGGAGTGGATTTTGAGGAAATAGACTTTCTCTTCTTTTTCTGGTCTCTGCTGCTGACTCTTCTTGTGTCATTGCAGTCAATTGGATGGCAGGCCATCAGCATGGTAGCTGTGGCTGCTACTGTGGTGGTGAGCTACTCTCATGGGGCCATAGCTGTGACAGTGGCTGTAGTGGGCCACCTGTTCAAAAGTTGTGTTTTCTGTGTGTCCCTGCCTTCTTCCTGGTGGGAAGGGGCTCCATATATTGATTAACATATAGATTAATCCTTTCATGAGAGCATAGCTCTCATGATATAATCACCTCTTAAAGGCCCCACATTTCAAATCCCATAATCAGATTTATCCTTTTAATATAGTTATAATGGGGATCAATTTATAAGACATGAAATTTTGGGGGGCACATTCAATATATTAACTGAATGAAAATATATGTACATATTAATTTATTTATTTTTCATTTGGTCAATTGTTTTAATCTAACATATGTCTATAACATTTTTATTCTTACCAATTAAAAGTTGGCATATAAGAATGGTGGGAATGTAGAATTTTGTCTTTATTATGTCTTTAATTTGTCATACCACTTTAAACTATAACCTGTTTTCTTGGTCCAATTGCAAAGCAAGTAATACTTGTCTAAGTCTAGAAGTGACTATGGAAATTAAGTAGCATGTAAATAAGTTTTTTAAAAAATAGATTACATATAGTATATTACTATTTTGAACTGGACTTCCAGTACTACTACTAAATAGTACTCATGTGCTATGAGTAAAAAATTGAGCATTGATGCCCCAAGTTTTAATTATAATATAGTAGCTTATTCAGTCTAAGCACATTTTTTTTCCTGATTGATTCCATCTCACTAGATTCTGTATTGACAAACAGACACAAAGGTGATGTCTTATCTGATGTTTTAATTTATAAAAAAATGAAGAGCATATTTCATGCCATTCTCCTTGCACGTATGCATGCCTCCAGTCCTGAAATAATTTACTTGAATTTTGTGCTAAGCACAGAATGAGAAGAAAAAATTCTCTAGAAAGCAACTATAATTAGGATGGTTGCTACCGTCATAAAGATTTGCAAGTTTTCACTGAAGATCTCTTTATTTCACTTCATCAAGTAAAGTTTTATGTAATATATGTTTGCTTAGCTATATTTTTGTGCATCAGAAATAGTCACATAAGACACTTAAAAGTACAAACATTTTAAATTGCAATTAGTGTGACTCTACCTCGACTTTAAGGTTGAATCTACAGCCCACACATGCACATACAATCAATATAATTAATACAGTCATTATAAATCAATCAAGCTGAGTATCAGATTTTTTTAGAGAAAAATGAATGCTTAACAGGAATTTTTAATTATTTGGGCATAATAAAATACCAATTGCCATATTTACTCTATGGAAGTACCATAATATATGTAAATATATGGCAGAAATTTTGGATTAATAATACTTTAGATTTGTAGGGTTTTTAAATCATTAAAATACTAGTTTAAAAAGGAATTAGTGCCCATGACATAGTTGATAAAAAAATTTTCCATATAGTTATTATATCAAATTCATTTAGTTTTCAAGGTACTTTCCATTTCTTTTTAAAACAGTGATTTAACTTTTATATTTAACTATAGAGTTATTTTTTTCACACTTTTCTTTCTGTTATTTTCCTTATCTATCCCTACTAGGAGCCTGAATAAAATGGAAATAATCTTGCCCCAGCTCTATTTTGCAATGCTACATTATAACTGCTATGACTGTTCATAAAAAGTTCTAAACCCTGCTAAGCCAATTTCTTCCATCAGCCATAACTAATATCTTTAACTTTGCTTTTATAACAAAGATGATTTCAGTTAACTGAACCTTAGTTAACCAACATGAACAATGATAATGCATCATTGATAATGTATTTCATGTAAACAACATCCTTCATTTAAATGAATGAGTTTGTTTCCTGTTATTTTGCTAGGGCTCTTAGCTTCATTATTTACAAATCATAAATTTATATAGAGAGAGCTAAGTACAATTTCTCAATTGGAAGAATACGATGAAAGTGCTTTTCTAGAGTTACTAACATGTTTTTTTTTTTTTTCAAATATCTTAAAGTATTTTGTAAAAATATGCCTTTAAAAAATGTCATCTTTGGAGGGGAAAAATGAGTTTTAAATTTCTCTATTTCTAACTGTATCAATGGAGAGAAAATCTAGAAAATTGAATCAAGCAATTATCCAAAAGTTTTAATTGGATTATCTCACATATATTTTTTGATAACTGCAAAATAACTCAAAATTGACTCAATTCAGCCTATGCCTGTACTAGGGTAAATTAAATAGATCAACACATGCAAAACGGCCCATATATGATATAAGTTTATTTCTCAGTCAGGCAATAGATGAAGGTGGATGTTGTTGGTAGGTCCAGGAAGAGATTCAATGACCTAGCCCTTTTTGTGAATCTTACAGCTTCACATTCCTTTAGCTACTTTTTCTTCCACATCTAGTCAGCTGATGGGGAATGTGGTCTTAGCTGAAGTAATACTTTCTTAAAAGCCCTTGTCCAAAAGTTTTATGCCTAACTTGCACTCATGTTCATAAAGTCACATGCAAGAAGTAGAAATTATATAAAATTGTGTATACAAGTAGAAACAAAATTTGATGAACAATTTGCTCTCTTTTATAACTGACTCTCATGAGTTTTCAATACATGTCTGAGAATAGAAGTAAGCAATGGAAAGTAGAAGAGAAATCCAAAACTGGAGTAAAAACTACATTGGATTATACTTAAAATGCTAATATTTAAATGCATGAATTTTTATTTTAGTTGTAAAATTCAATATGAAATAAGCCATTTACATTAGAATACATCACACACCACCAAATCACACATTTCACCATCCAAAAAGAGTTATTAATAATAGTAGGTCAATAGCAATATAGACATTTCTACTGTAAGGGCAAATATAAATTAAAATTAAGAGATTTAATTTTTACTGTTGAAAGTAAGGAAAGAGATTTCCTCCCCTCCCTTTTCACAGAGCATTTGCTATAGAAAACTTGTTATTGTAAGTTTTTTCTCTTTCTCTTTGAAATGTATATAAATCTTTTTTGAAGCTAAATAACACTCTTTCCAGCTTAAAAACCTGGACATATCTTTCTAAAACCCAGGAATCATGGCTTTGTTATGTAATCATTAAGGAAGATAGAGCCCCCCATCTCCCGGTTTCTGTGGGAAGGTAGAAGCCTAACAAGTGGGAGCCTAGTTACAAGTTACAAAACAATCTCTTTTCATAAAGATATGAGAAGTGTATTTTTCCCTTGGATAAGGCAAATTAACACAGATGGTTGCCTTAATTAACAGGTGAATTTAGGATAAACATGGTGTGACAAATGGTGCTGTCTTACTTTAGGACTAGTTATTTAACTTGAGAACATATATGCGATGAAATGCATCTGCTTAGCTATATAAAAGGGTGAGATTTCTTTCTGGCTTTGCAATGTCTTAGTGAACTGCCTGTGATGTGCTTCACATTCTGGTTTAATACTTAATCAGTAATTATTTCTTTTTCCTCTATCTTTGTGGAGAGACTTTCAAGTTTGGGAAGAAATTTTGTTTTTAATTATTTTCCCCCAACACTACACAAAGCTAAACTTCACTTCCTATGCAGCAGCTTCTTTCAGTATTTTTCCAGTTTACATTTTGATTGGTCAAATTTTGTTATTTAGCAGTACCACCATGCTTCCCTGCCCTCACCTCACTCAGCATTAAAGGTCAATAAGCACCCACAAATTTAATTTTTTTTTATATTTGCTCATTTATTTACTCTTAAAAGAATTTTGTTGTTGTTGTTGTTCCCAGATTTGTAAGGATTGTACCAAATCTGTATTAATTTTTCTCAGGTGTATCTTTCTTTGAACCTGCCATATTTTTCTTTGATTTTGGACCTAGAATTCTCTAGAAATGAGCCATGTCCCTCTGATTGATAATTTTGGCACAGTTAAGACCTGTTAATTGAATGTTTAAAAATTTTGCTGACCTTAAATATTGAGGCCAGATATTACAATATTCTCTGGAGATTTGAAGTGGACAAAAGGGAGGATCTATCACATTAGCTATTTCCACTTGCCCTAATTACTAATTAGCCTTCCCATGAAACCAAATTCATTCTGTTAAACTCAATAATGAAGCAAATTGAATCTCATCTTTCAGAAATCTTTCTTTTTTTTATGTTTTCACTTAAGCTTGTTATTTTTATCTTAAATTTTGATAAAGGTGTGAATTTTATGTTCAGTTTTCAGAAAGATATTTTTAAGGTTAATAAAAATTTAATTCTCTTAGGTAATAGTCTTTCCCCCAATCCAAAGTAAGCAAAGCTTAGAAGAAAGCGAGCAAATAAGAGGTTTCACAAATAAATTCAAACGATTGAAACTACTCAGTACCTAATTCTAAATGATACAAATAACCAAAATCCACCACTTATATTAGTGATAAATTTCACACCAATATAATCCTTTATGTAGTTAAAATGAGCCAGAGAAAGAAAAAATGCCACATATTCTCACTCATAAGTGGGAGCTAAGAAAGAATGGATGGATGGAAGGAAGGAAGGTAGGAAGGAAGGAAGGAAGGAAGGAAGGAAGGAAGGAAGGAAGGAAGGAAGGAAGGAAGGAAGGAAGGAAGGAAGAAAAAGAAAGACCACAATAATACACTGAACTTTCAGAAGAAGATAACAGACCTATAGTTACTAGAAGTGGGAAAGGGGGAAGAGGAGAGGGGTTAGGGAATAATTGGCTAATGGATGCAAATTATAACTATGGTTTATAATGATGAACATGCTAATAATATTGATTTGATCATCACATACTGTATGCAAATACTGATAGTCAACTCTGTATCCTATAAATACATACAATCAAAAATAAATAAATAAATAAATAAATAAATAATATCAGCATATGAAAACAACTAGATGTCCATAGCCAGACAAATAGATAAAGAAAATGTGCTGTATACATACAATAAAATACTATTTAGCCTTAAAGTATAAGGAAATTCTGCCATATTTAATAAAATGGGTTACTCTGGAAGACTTTATGCTTACTGGGGGAGGGCAGGAGAGATTTCTCTTCAAAAATATGAAGGAAATAAGAAAATAAAGAAGTAGAATTCTTATTAACTCAGTCTTTTTTTTTTTTTTTTTTTTTTTTTTTTTTGTCTTTTTGTGACCGGTAAGGGGATCGCAACCCTTGGCTTGGTGTCGCCTGCACCGTGCTCAGCCAGTGAGCGCACCGAGTGCGCCATGGGGCCGGCCCAACTCAGTCTTAATAGGAACAGAAAAAACTATTTTTTTAAACATCTCTCATTGAAACAGTAAGAGGAAAAAATGTGATTTGTGTATAAAGCACTTTATTTTTTAAAAAATTTATTGTTTTCAATTACATCTATTTTATATTAAGTTTATAGAGAAACCCCCATAAACTCAAGCCAGGAAATTTGACTCAATATTTTTGGAGTCCTTCTTAAAATTTACTTTTAAATCAGAGTTTTTCTTCCCAGATAAGAGGTAAATGCCAGAGGCAATGCTTCACATAATACAAAGTGTTGTGCATTTTAGCAGACCAGAAAGCAATCAACCACCAGGAGTACTGGATGTTCTCCATTTGTCCCTCCAGATCCATTCTTCACCTGCCCTTGTTTAGGCAGAAAAGTTGATCTGTATACTGCATCAACCAGATTCCTTTGCTTTCTGTCTTTTTTGGGGGTTCATCCTGGAGGACTCAGAGACCAGGAATCAGAGAGCCATTCTCCTACACTTGGCTTCCCCAGTCTCCAGCACCTGTTGAGAATCTGTAGTACTTTGTCCTTCCCTTATTCCTTTGAGCATGGTGATGGTGATGGCTCCTTGTTTCACTGGTTCCTGGCTACCTTGCATTCCTTGTTGGGCCTTTACCACTGTCCCCACTTCTGGTATGGTAATATTGAATTATCTCCATATGTTTCCTACTAGAACCCTGTTAGAGACAGAAATGGATTTACCTTCACTTGTAATAGTTCCCTAGGAACTCTGCAATTACTGAACATTGTAGACTATTGTAGGTGGGAAAGCAAAGAGGTGGTCAGGAAGCATTACTTTCTAAGAGTTCTAAAAAATGTCCCAAAGTAATTTCAAAAGTATGGGACTTGTATCTCTAAAGCTCACATAATTGGGTTTATGTTTTTAAAAATATTTATTTTCATGGCTAAGTTTTTCCTGTAATTTTGTATACTACCCCCCCTCCAAAGTAGGACTTCAGTCCCTAGCCACTAAAAAAAAAAAAAAAAAATAGGCCCTCAAACAGTAAAAACTTGTTTCCTCAAAACTTATATTTCATCACATACACAGAAAATCTTTCAAGGCTGCATTTGAGTAGGCGAAATGTCATGATTATAATTTCTTTGAGATCTCCATTCTAAACCATAATATCAATAATGATAATATGGAAAATCTTGAATTAGATAATATAAATGAAATGCTGTTTGCTGGAAATGAAATTCAAACATTAGTTAGTAGGTTTATCTAAACCAATTTTGGAAAGTGGAGGTGGGGTAATTATTATGGGCAGTCTTCTTGGGAAGACCACAGTAAGGAGTGTCAGTTCTGAACACTGACAGAGACCTAGGAGGGCCAGGACTCAGGTAAGGCCAGTGAACCACTTGCCTGAGGCAAAAATTTACAGGTGCACCAAATAAATCAGTAATCACCATAAAGAATATTTTTAAATATCAAAATTAATGCAAAAGTTGAAGATGAACAATATATTCAAATTTTACATAAAGGCAGGATCAGTACTGCTGATGTTTTTCCTTTGTCTTGGTCTCCAACAGGGCTCAACATGGCACTGCATCTTTCTATATTCTACTTCTAACTCAACCTAAAAATTGGAAAACCTTTTTTCTACTTTCATTATGCTCTGGACATACTGAACGTTTTTGTTGTTCCCTGAACATATTGGATATTTGCAATCTCTTTTCACATTAACCAGAACACTCTTCTCCCCAAATTGCTTATCACTGGTTTTATCTTCTTACTTAGTTTTAACTCATATGTCTGACACCTTCTCAGAAAGCCCTGTCTTAACATCTATCCTAGAGTTAACTTCTTATTTCTCTTTATCATCTCATACCATGCAATGAAAAATTATTTATTGATATGTTTAATATTTGTCTTCGTGATTTCCAAGAGACAGATCCTTCCTCTGTCTCATTCACAGCTGAAACTTCATAGCTTAGAATAAATACTGGCACTTTGATAGAGATCTAAGAAATGCTTGTTAATGGCTAATGTGCTGCAGTAGTGAGTTCTCCACAATTGGAAAGAGCTATGCAGTGGCTGGGTGACTTTTATCTTGGAGAATTTTTAAACATTTGCTTGCTCTGGATGGGAGGTTGTACAGACTAGTCTCAAGCACTCCTTTAAATTGCACAATGTGAAGAGATAGCACCTTCCACCTCTTCTGCAATTGCTCCTTCTCTTCTGAATTGAATTGACCGTGAATCCTCAACCCATCTGTCTTTCCTCCCTTCTTAGATTAGATGTGTAGGGTCCTAGACTATAAAATAATGAATGAACAAAACTGCATGTATCATGATGTTTTAACTCTTAAAAATCCACCCAGAAATATTTTAAATATAGTGTTTTAAACACAAAAGCATTCTTTATTTTCAAGGGTAAGTCAATATATTTAAACAAGTTTGTTTCATATTTTCCTTCATTATGAGTAATACATACAGATTCTTACTTCATTCACCCTGATTGCTATGGATTAAATGAGTTTCCCACAATTTCATGTATTAGAAACTTGATCCCCAACATAATCATGTTGGAGGGAGGTTATCCAGTTACGGTGTTTGAAAGGTGGGACCTGTAAGATAGGATTAGACTGCGCGGACTTTGTCCTGGTGCATGAAGTGATCCATTCATGGAGTAATGGACACTGTTCTGATGGCATTATAAGGAGAGCGAATGAACAGTTTAGTTCTCTTGCTCAGCCCATTCTCACCATGTGATACCCTGCATTGCTGTGGAGAGTTCCCATACAGACGAAGGTCTTCACCAGGTGTCTCCCCTGGACCATGGACTTCTCAGCTTCTGAAACTAAAATAAATAAATTTAATTAGTTTACAAAGTATCCAGTTCCAGGTATTCTGTTATAAGCAATAGAAATGGACTAATACACTAATTTTCTAGAAAATAGGATGTATATGAACAAATATGATTCTTGGAGTTGTGTTAATGCAGGCATCTAAAGAATCTTAGTGTAGCAGTTTTTTTATCACTGTATGACATGGATTCTAAGAACACTGGAAACTTAAATGAATAAATAGTTTAAAGGTCAGGAGTAAATCAAAAATTATTTGATTTTACCTAACAAAGACAATGGTGTTATCTTTGTTAACGCCAATGAAACTGAGGGAGGGACTACAAGAGAAGAAGATATATTTTTATAGAATAGAAAGAATATATAAAACTTAAAGTGTATTAATATAAAAGCATAATAGGTTTGCAACCACTCTTTTTCTAGTCACAGGTATTTTATCTTAAAAGAGTTATTCATGATTCATTCATTCAATAGATAATGTGTTTCTGGAATACATCAGGCTCTATGCTAGCTGTTAATAATACATTAGCGAGCAAAACAAAACCTTGTCCTGATGGAGCTTATAGTCTTATGGGAGGAGATGGTAGAAAAATCCTATGTAATAGGTTGAGTGGCAATACAGTGTATAGAGTAAATCAAAATAAAGTAAGAAGAATAAAGAGTGACATGGGGAATCATATTTTAGATACAGTGATCAAGACACATATCTCTGATGACGTGACATTTCAGCCAAGACTTAAAAGAAGTCAGGAAAAATATGAAAGGTAGAGAAAAGAGCAATTGCAAAGCCTTTAAAGGAAAAAAAGTAATTAGAGATTTTGAGCAATATCAATAAAACCAATGTAACTGAGGCAGAGAATGAGGGAAGTGAGGGGAAGGAATAAAGGTAGGAAGAGAACAGAAATTTAACCTGAATCAGATGTCATATGGGGAGCCATTGGAGGATTTTCAGCAAAGACTGACATGATAAAACTTCCACTTTAAATGGACTGTTGTTGCGAGAACAGACATAAAGCAAGGAAAGGTGAAAAAAGAGACATTTAAGAGATTATTACAAAAAACTAGTCAAGAAGTGAAGAAGCGTGGACCATGGTGTTAGTGGTGATTGTTGTAAGAAATTGTTTTATTTTGGATATATTCTGGAAGTAAAGATAACAGAATTTGCTAAAGAATTGGCTATAAGTTGTAAAGTAAGAGAGAGACAGACACACAGTGGTAATTCTAGGGCTTCTGGCTTGAATAACTGAAAAGGTCAACTGCCCTTTAGGGAAATGAAGTCAACTGGAAACAGAAAATTTGGAGAAGCAATTCAGGAGTTGTGTTTTCAATATGCTAGGTGAGATTTCTCTGCTTGTTAGATATCCACATCTGGCGATTTGAAGGTCGAACAAGCTAGAGACATAATTTGGGAGTCACCCATATATAGATGGTGTTGAGGTACTAGAGCTAGATGAGAACATGTCCATGGTCTTGACATAACAAGAAAACAGCTGGATTCTTTTGGTTGGTTCTTTAGTAATAGGAAAAGGCTGGAAATTCTGACTTGAGAATTGTCTACAAGGAGATGATAAGTGATACTGGGCATGGGCAAATCTGTTATTTTTCAGCTTGAATTTACAAAGACAGAAAAGAGACCATTAGTCAATAATGATATTGTCATACTCTCTACTGCTGTGTGTGACCAAAAAAATAAAAAAACCAGAAACCCACAGTCAAAGGCCTTTAATGTTAACTGTGTCATACTATCAATTGCACCCTCAAAAGTATCTGCAGACTATATCCACTGTGCACATAGCATCTAGAAATGCTATCTTAGATACTGAAAGTGTATTTAACTGGTTTTATTCATTTTTTTCCATCATGATGCTTGATGTTAACATGATAAATATCCTCTGCTTATTTTTCATTTAAATAACAGGTAAATTTTTAAATTGCTCATTGTTGTTAATTATTCTCATTTTTTACTTGCCTTGCCTTTTTAGTTTGTACATTTCTATTATTTTATTTCACTGTTAAGCCCCTGCTTAGCACCTCTCATTAGCCATGCACCATCAAGTTCAGTTTTGCATTTAAAGATGTATTTATGGGAAGAGAAGTTAAATTCAAATTTTGAAAAAAATTTGTCATTATGCTAAAAGTAGAAGCCTTTCTTATTGCTAATCACAATTTCTGGTTGTATTCTCTTTCTTTCAATGTGGAGCTACCTAGATGCTTGAAAGCCACTAACACATAATTTAATGAATATATAATAAGTTAATTAAATGTTCTTAGCTTAAAATATCTGGAAATTTTAAAAGTAGGGATAGTTTAGATGGTCTGACATTTCTGTGGTTCCATATCAGTTGTGAAACTGTGAATCTATATGTCAGTTTTCAGACTTAGAAAACTGCACTCTGTATCCTTTCAAAAGTAAGTTTTACCTTATTGATATTTTATCTCCAGTATCATGAGTGATGTCAGCACACATTAGGTATTGACATAACTAAGTCATATATGCCTGCAGCAATATTAACTGAAATGCTGCTATGCGCCAGGCAAAGTCATCTAGATATTGAGCAGAGATACAAATTATAGTGAAATGTAAAATTAACTCCACCATATGAGACCAGAATAACTGGAATCATATTTCCCTGTTTGTTCTCTATGGCATCATCATCATTCACAATGTTACTAAGGATTTTCCAATATTTTCATAGAAACTTTCTATCATTTTCTAGTGTCTTTTCTACTCTCTGCTTTCCAGAGTATCCTTTGTAGCAGATATTTTATTACACCGGCCTATCTTCTCGCATAGTTCCTTCCGTAGTACGTGTTTGCCTTAATCCCTTTTTCATCTTCTCAATTTTACAGAGAAAATACATGCATCTTTTTTTCCTCTACAATATTTCCCACTTGGTTGGTTGCCAGCAGCAGAATCAGTAGCTCTAAATGTTTAACTGGAAGAGCAAATCATGCTCTGCAAAAATGATATTAATTTATCAAAGGTGGTTAGATTATCTGAGTAAGACTCAGAGGCCACTTTAAAAAGGTAAGTAAACAAGTTTTGGTAACAGGTGTAGGGAAATACATGATTGCACAAGTCTTCTCTTTGTAATCTTTCCCACACTTTATTTTAAGGATAAAATAACTGAGGAGGAAATTTCCAATTTGCTAATATAACTTAGCCCTTTTGGAAATAGTTTTCTATCATTGTTAATAATTTCAATGGTATGAATGCATATTGGATGTGATAGTAAGAACCATAATGTGGATTTCCTTTCCCTAATTTTTTGGCAACTTCTATATGTTGGGCATTATAATGTTTGTTTCTAATGGATATGAGGATATAAGGGCATAATTCTTTCTTCCAAGGAATTTATATTTAGTAGAATTAGTGTCGGTCATGAAATATAAAAACTGTGTGTGTGTGTGTGTGTGTGTGTGTGTTTATGAAATGAGACCAGAATTTCAATAGCCATGTTGATGAATTACATGAACTGAGTTTACTAACAAATATAAAGACATTTCAAAATTTACTAATTTTAACTATCTTAGTGACAATTAGCTATGTGATTATATACCCGACTGTTTCATAACTTACTCGTAGATAGTGGTTCCAAATAAAAAATTCATTATACACAAATCCTGAACTATTCAAGTAAATTCTATTAATTGGTAATATGGAGATAAATATTACCAATATTGTGACTCTATTTTGATACCTAATAAACAGAAATCTATTAGTTATTTTAAATCAGCTTCTTTGGGATTTAATCACTTAAAATATTTTCAATTTTTACTAAGTTAAAACTATTTTAAGCTAATTTTATTCTTTATATCACAATTGCCCTCAAAGGTTTGACTCATGGTTACAGAACACAAACATTTATATGATAATTTACGGTCTACAAAATAGGAATGCTGCTGACTGATAAACCCACTGAACTATGCTTAGTAGGCTTTATTTTAATGAATTATTTTAATACGTATATTTCTGTCAGTGGAATATTAACAAGAATTAAATAATCTATATGGAAAAGTTATTTGTCTTAGTAATTATATTTAATATGGATCCAATATGTACTATATTAAAACTCACTAATTATGACAAAAACACACAAAAATGTATTTGATAGCTAATTTACAATTTGTGTTGAGTGTTTAGAGACTTTCCTAAATCTTTAATCAGGGCTTCCCCTGCTTTTTATTTATTTAATTTTTTTCTCATGTATCTTTCAACCAATGGCTGTTAGAGAAAAATCTCACAGTCACCTCTAATCTCCTTGAGCTTTTAGCACTGCCTATTACTAGAATATCAAATCAACAAGAATACCTCTCAAGGACAAATGTATTTCTATCCTTGTCTGTGGTTAATTCTTTTTTTAAAAAACAATTTAATTTAATTTAATTTTACTTCTCAAAATACATTGTACTTGATTTTCATGCCCCTTTACCTGTTCCTCCCCCTCCTTCCCCCCACATCGTATCTGTGCATTTGGCTTAAATAGCTCAAGGAATTTTTGTGATTATTCTGTGTTCTTCCCCCCACCCTTTATTTGTTTGTGAGTTTATTTATTTATTAATTTTTAGCTCCCGCAAATAAGTATGAACATGTGGTATTTCTCTTTCTGTGCCTGACTTGTTTCACTTAATGCAATTTTCTCTAAGTCCATCCATGTTGCTGTGGATGGTAGTATTTTGTTCTTCTTTATAGCAGAGTAGTATTCCACTGTGTAGATGTACCACAGTTTCCTTATCCAGTCATCAGATGAGGGACATTTTGGTTGGTTCCAGCTCTTGGATATTGTATATAGAGCTGCAATAAACTTGGGAGTACAGGTATCTCTTTGGCATGATGATTTCCATTCTTCTGGGTATACTCCCAGCAGTGGGATCGCTGGGCCATATGGTAGATCTATCTGCAGTTGTTTGAGGAACCTCCATACCATTTTCCATAAAGGCTGTACCATTTTGCAGCCCCACCAACAGTGGATAAGAGTTCCTTTTTGTCCACAACCTCTCCAGCACTTATCATTCTCAGTCTTTTGGATATTAGCCATCCTAACTGGAGTGAGATGGTATCTCAGTGTGGTTTTGATTTGCATTTCCCAGATGCTTAGTGATATTGAACACTTTTTCATGTGTCTGTTGGCCATTCACATATTTTCCTTTGAGAAATGTCTGTTCAGCTCCTTTGCCCATTTTTAATTGGGTTATTTGTGTTTTTGTTGTAAAGTTGTTTGAGTTCCTTGTATATTCTGGATATTAATCCTTTGTCAGATGTATATTTAGCAAATATTTTCTCCCACTCTATTGGTTGTATTTTTACTCTGTTGATTGTTTCTTTTGCTGCGCAGAAGCTTTTTAGTTTGATATAATCCCATTTGTTTATTTTACCTTTAGTTGCCTTTGCTTTTTGGGTCCTATTCATGAATTTTGTACCCACTCCTATTTTCCGGAGTGTTTCCCCTATGTTTTCTTTAAAGAGTTTTATTGTTTCAGGGTGTATATTTAATTCTTTAATCCATTTTGAGTTTATTTTGGTATATGGTGAAAGATTCAGGTCTAGTTTCATTCTCACACATATGATTATCCAGTTTTCCCAGCACCATTTGTTGAAAAGGCAGTCTGTGGTTAATTCTAATCTCAGGGGATGAAGTTTATTTACACCAACCATTAACAACAAAGCATCTTATAGGATTGTCCCAAAACTCATCTTCTTTATATCTATCCTCAGCTTCCTACCCCATGCCTTTTAATAACCATTTTTCCTCACCATATAAATGCAAGTATGTTTATATGTACTTCATCTCCATCTTATAAGAAATTATCAGACCAATTTTATCCTGTGGTCCAGTATTTTTAAAAATTTGTGGAACCCTCAGAGTCTATCAGGGATTTTGTACAAAAACAAACAGAAAATTTATTGTAAATTAAAACTACCATTATACTGTATACATTGAAAAATAAAAAATAATAATTGGAAAACAAATTGAAGAAAAGTCACAACAAATTTTATTATTTATCATGCTGGGAAGTGGTAGACAGAGCATGTGAGAATCACAAGAGTGTAATGCTCAAAATTCCAATGGGGTTATAAAGGTCATATACCAGTGTTCATAAGAGAAAAAAGGTGGGGGGAGGTACAAGCCAGAGAACAATGGCCTGAGACCAGGTTTCTCTGAAGTTCTTGGGGGAAGTGTCATCACAGATAAAAGAAGTAAATCAGAAGTTAAAGGTAAGTAGAGACATCTTATATGCAATCCAGAATACACAAAGAACTCAGACAACTTTACAGCCAAAAAAAAAAAAAAAAAAAGAAAAGAAAAGAAAGAAAGAAATCCAATTAAAAAATGGGCAAAGAAGCTGAATAGACATTTCTCAAAGGAAGACATACAAAAATGGGCAATAGGTATATGAAAAACTGCTCAACATCACTAATCATTAGGGGAATGCAAATAAAAATCACTTTGAGATATCACCTCACCCCAATCAGAGAAAAACAAATGCTAATGAGAATGTGGAGAAAGAGGAAGACTTCTGCACTGTTGATGGGACTGTACATTAGTACAGCCATTATGAAGAACAGTGTGGAGGTTCCTCAAACAACTACAGATAGAACTTCCACATGATCCAGCAATCTCATTCCTGGGGATATATCCAGTGGATTGGAAAACATCAGGTTGAAAGAATACCTGCAATCCCATGTTAATTGCAGCTCTATTTACACTATCCAGGCAGTGGAACCAACCTAAATGTTCATCAATGGATGACTGTATAAGGAAATTGTGGTATATATACACAGTGGAATACTACTCAAACATAAAAAAATAATGAAATTCTACCATTTGTAACGTCATGGATGAGCCTGGAGAAAATTATACTACGTGAAACAACCCAGGTACTGAAAGAGAAATACCACATATTCTCACTCAACTGGGAACTGTAACCATAAATAAACAAATGAACAATAAAGAGAAAAAGAGAGAAGAAAGAAAAAAAACAACAATCACTATAATATGTTGAACTGTTAGAAAACTAGAAGTGGAAAAGGGGAGGAGGGAAGGAAGGGGAGCTCATGAGGAATTGATCAATAGAAACAAAGAATGATTGCATATTGTAATGATAAATAAACTAACTATCCTGATCTAACCATCACACATTGTACACAAGTATTGAAAATCAACATTGTACCTCACATGTATGTATAATAAATTATTTTTTAAAAAAGAAAAGAAAGAAAAAAAAGAGAAAATGTCTTTACAAATATAATTTTTTTTTTTTTTTTTTAGGTAATCTCATTGCTGCCCTTGAAAAGAATAGATAGTAGCCAAAGGAGGGGTGCCTCTGAGGAAGCCTGGCTGTTTGCGTTTACAGATGTAAATTTCTTTCCACTAAGGAACAGCCTTCTAGCTATTGTTGTTTTTCCAGTCTCACTGAATTAGCCATCTTAAGATATATCAGAGACATATACTTGGGGGCTGAAATATATTACTTTCCCACAGTCCTCCCTTTGAAACTTTAATTTTTAGGAAGTTTCATATATTAAAATAAGATTGGTAGCTATGGAGAAATTTTGGTTAAAAGTTTTGAAATAATAGATAGGTAAGAAGAACTATTAAGAGTTTCAATTAATGGGGAAGTTAATATTGTTTGTAATCTTTTCTAAGCTCCCTATATCTTCATTGTTGCTGAACAGATTAAAACATTCATCTGGTTTAACCTTTAGTAGGTTTCATTGCTTATGCATTATATGTAATAAACTGGATTATCCTAACTTATAATTATCGTTCATATGGAATGGTAGGAAGTGTTTGACAGCTTTGTCAGGCAATTTAAGTTGTTGAATTGAATATGGACTCAAAAATTATGAAGTTATTTCTCACTTGTCAAGGAGAACTTACTTTGCATTGCTTCTTGGAAATAAATTTGTTAGAGTCACAAAGTTCATCTTCCCAAAAAAAGGCATGTGGGATATCTTTACAACAACAACAACTTTTTTTTTTTTTTGATTTTTCTGACTGTGATGAGCCATTTATATAGAAGTGAAATAGCCAAATGAAATTAATATGGTCCTATAAAGTAAGTTAAATATCGTATTTTAATAATTTTTTTACAAAAATTCATAATAAGTAAGTAAAAATATCAATGACAAATATTTAAATAAGCAGAGACTTGAAAAGCCAACAGTAATAGAATAGGCATTTTAGGGTTAGATATAAGAATGCCAAAGGAAGATTTCTTACAAGTATTGTGGCCAGATACACTTTGATTACGAAATTATAAGTCTAGCTTACTTGAAATAGCATTAACTTTAATTTGAGTTATTTAAGGTTTGGGAGATATCTTACTTCCAAAAATTATTCAGCCCTCTGCTTCATATTTTCTTCAGAATGTAATTGTGCATTGAAAATATTTGTGTTTTCATATGCACAAGGTGTCTTATTCAGAGATACTGAAACTTTTGGCCTATGATTCCAACCATTATTTTAGTTTTAATCTCCATTATTACACACAAAGGATGTATGCAGTCCTCTAGAGAATGCTTATTTTCTTTCAAATTTACAAGATTCACTATCTTTTGATAGTGGAAATTCAATGCCCACTTTTGGTTAAATACAACTCCAAAAAGTATTTCTTTTATTTTATACATGTGGTTGTAAATTTACTAAGAGATATTTCATCTATTTTTTTTTTCAAACCTTAATAAAAATCTCAAGTGTTAGGTAAGTGGCAAACTCCCCATAATTATGTTATCTGTACTAGTTTGTTTTTTCCTAAAAACATTGAAATGCCATGCTTAATAACTTGGGAATTTCTACCTGAGGTAAAATATGACGGATATTTAAAATACAGAATACATATTAGTGAGCTATTTATTTTGGTAATTTGAAATTTTTAATTTTCTTTTTATTGACTTTATCAATATCATGAAATCTAGTCAAGTGTATTCACCAATGTATAAGAACACACCTAAATAAAATCCACAACAGGAACAGTCAAAAATCATGAAAGTAGCTTCCCCTTTAACAACTACTTAACTTCAGTATGGAATAGCAGATTAAAATAAATGTTTCTTATTAAATATTACATAGCACTCTGAAAAGTTATTTGCCTACAGACAAATTTGAGCAAAGTTATGATTTTACTATCTTAGTTGCTGAATTAAGACCAGCCAGCATATTATTGATGATTACTTTTTCACTATAATAAAGCAGGATGTGCCCCTTTATTCAATACTTATTTGCACATGAATAACTTTCCCTGCTGTACTCACAGATGAATTTCCATCAATACCAAATCCAACTCATCTTTTCTAGCCTTCTCTTCTCTAATTGTGATAGTCAGAGTTAGAGTAGTTTACACACCCACACCCACCCAACACACGCAATTTATATCAAGAGCTAATTTCATTATCTAAAGATCATTGGTTTTATCCTTGGTCATATAATACCTAGTGCTTCCTCTTCTACAATATATGGCTTTGATATTATGTGGTATTAATTAGTACAGCAGTCTCTCCTTATCTGCAGTTTTGTGTTCCACAGTTTCAGTTACCACAGTCAATGAAGGTCTAAAAATATTACATCACTATTCTTGGGCTTTGGGGTCATTATTAAGTAAAATAAGGATTACTTGAACACAAGCATTGCAGTACCATGACAGTTGATATGAAAACTCAGAGGACTACTAAGTGGCTAACAGGTGGGTACCACCTACAACATGAGTATGCTGGACAAAGGGACAATGAATGTCCTAGATGGAGTGGAACAAAGTGGGATTTCATCACGCTAGTCACAATGTTGAGCAATTTAAAACTTATGAATTGTTTATTTCTAGAATTTTTTATTTATGTTACAATACCTACGTCATTCACTTCACTTCACCACATCATGTAGGCATTTCATCATCTCGTTGTTGCAACGAAAAGGGTGAATACAGTAAAATAAGATATTTTGAGATACATCACATTTACATAACTTTTATTACAGAATATTGTTATAACTGTCTGATTTTACTATTATTTACTGTTGTTCATATTTACTATGCCTAATTTACAAATTTAACTTTATTATAGGTGTATATGTATAGAAACAAATATAGTGTATATAGGGTTTTGTACTATCCATGGTTGGGCATCCACTGGAAGTCTTGGGACATGTCCCCTGTTGATAAGGGAAACTACTGTATAATCTAATGAAGAAATTTTGTGCCTAGCAATTTATTATTATTATTTTTTTAAATCACAGATTAGAACTGATATTTAACATCTTAGGAATAATAAAGTGTGTATCTGATTTGGCCAATAGAACTGCTATATTTAATAGAATCTCTGTGATTTTCATTTTTTTTTCTCTTTTAAGAGCAAAAGTATGAGTTTTCGTAAAAATATTTTATTTTTATTGTTCTGGTACACCAAATATCATAAATACAGTTTTTTAAATTAAACACATTAATAATGGAATATATGCAAGATTACTAAAATGAAAACTATAAAAAATATTGAAAGAAAGTTAAGAAGTCCTAAATAAAATAAAAAGAAAATTCCTTTTTCCTGTTTTTGTCTGCCTGGATTATTTTCTAAAGACCATCTTCAAGACCAGAGATTCTTTCTTCTGCTTGCTCTAATCAGTTTCTTAATCTCAAGGTTGTTTTTTATTTCTTTGAATTAATGCTTCAGTTCCAGGAGTTCTGCTGCATTCTTTTTTAAGGTATTAATGTCTTTGTAAATTTTCTCCTTCATATTCTGGACACTTTTTCTTGTTTCATTGTGTTGTCTTACTAAGTATTCTCTTATCTCATTGAGTTTCCTTAAGATTGTCACTTGGAATTTATTTTCAGTCATTTCAAGGGTGTCCTGTTCTGTAAGGTCTGGTACTTGAGAATTACTATATTCCTTTTGTGGTGTCATATTTTCTTGTTTTTTCATATTTCTAGTATCTTTACATTGATTTCTGGTCATCTGGTATCAGGTGTGTCTTCTATTACTCTGGAGCTGACTTTGAGAAGAAAGACTTCCTTCTCTTCTTTCAGGCTCCTCTGGTGACTCTCCTTGTGTCACTACAGTCAAATATGTAATGGGCCACCTGCCTGGTGGTTGTGGCTCCTATTCTGGTGACAAGCCATCTTTGCAATGGTAGAAGCTGTGGTGGTAGCTATTGTGAACCACCTCCATGGAAGCAGTGCAGGGCCTCCCACTCATGGTAGTGCTTGCTCCTTCCTTATGTATGTGGTGGGGAGAGGCTTCCCATGTCTTTGCCTGCCGCTGCCTCCTTGGTTGCAATGGGCGGTGCTGGGTCCTGCCTTCTGTGTGGACAGTGGGAGGGTCACCTGGGGCTTTTCCCCTCTTACACCTCCCCAGTTGCAGCAGGTGGCACTGGGTCCTGCCTTATGTTTGCAATGTCAAAAATGAATAGATATTTTTCCAAAGATGATATGCGAATGTCCAGTAGGCATAAAAGATCTTTTGCATCTTTAGTAATTAGGAAAAAAATAATCATAGCCACTTTTCACTCACTAGAATGGTGCTTAGTACCATTATAATCATAGTATAATTAAAATAATAAAATAAAAAAATAATCATAGTACTTTTCACTCACTAGAATGGTGCAGATAAAATCGACAGACACTAAGAATAACTGGCAAACGTGAAGAAATAGGAGTCCTCATACATTGCTGGTGGGATTGCAAAATGGTACATCTACTTTGGAAAGAAATTTTGCAGGTTCTCTAAATGTAAAACATTGGATACCTATTTGATCATTTATTTCCACTCTTACATATATACACTCAAGGGACATAAAGTATATGTCCCCACATAAATACATACATAAATATTATAGAACATTATTATTAATAACAAGACATGGCTAAAACTTGAGTACATTATGCTTAGTGCAAGAAATTTGTCACAAAAGGCTACATAAATATTCTTTGATTTCATTTATAAGAAATTGTCCAGAATAGGAAAATCCAGAGACAGAAAGGAGGTTGGTGGTTGCCAGAACTTGAAAGACAAAATGGGGAGAGACTGCCAGTGGGTACAAAGTTTCTTATAGGATGATGAAAATGATCTAAATTTGGATAGTGGTGATATTCATCCAACTTGGTAAACATAGATAAAACCACTGAATGGTAGAGTTTAAAAGGATAAATTTTATGATGTGTGAATTATATCTCAATAAACTTATTATTTTTAAAAAGTGAAAAAGAAAAAGAAAAGCTTTTACAGATGTTGTTGGAGTAAGAATATTCTGTGTGCAAATGATGCATACTTTCCAACTGATTTTGACTAGTGGGAGGTTTTAGCAAGCATCAAAAAATCAGGAGGAATATAGAAGACAATATGTATCTTTCTTATGTTTCTACCTTAAGTGGCATCTCTTCCAGTGAGGCAGATCACTACCCCTCAAAGATGTAAGTATGCAATATAATTATCCTGACATCAGGTAATTGGCTGTTCTTTCTCAGCAAAGCTGTCATACTGAGTGTTCAGCTTCATATTGGCTTCTGCTTTTTGCAAGCTGGGTATTTAGCAGTTGGATAATAAAATCAACTTTCCACATACCCCATAATACAGAGTAAGCTGGCCTAATAAGATTTGACTGGCTAAATAGAGTCAGATAAAGTGCCAAATGGTGAAAAATATTCAATGAGGTTGGTGATTTTTTTTTTCCTTCAAATTTTTGGAATCAGTTACAAATCTAAATTATTGTTTCTATCAGAGGCCAGATTACATAGATCAGAGAGCCAAGAGACACAAGTGAAAATGATTACTGTTACCATTATACCTAACAATCTACTTGGAGTTTTTTGGGCTCTCGTTTCTGCAACATTGCTCTGAAATTTCATATTTGTTGGTTTCCTTTTTTATAGGGTTGAATGTATTTTGGGACTTTTTTATTGGTTATGAATATTCATGGGGTACAGAGCCAATTTTCACCACTTATGCCACACTGTGCCCAAGATGTGATGGCCAGATCCATACTGGCAGCATGCCCATTACCACAAATTGTAATTATATCCCATGTCCCCCACCCAATTATCCCTGACTTCCCTCCCCATCCCCCTTTCTCCCACTCCACTTTGTATCCCTAGTTATGTTCTCTCCCTGTGCACATCCAACACATCACTGTGGACTTTCTTTTCTTCCTTCTTTCTCTCTTAGCTCCCACTTATAAGTGAGCATATGTGGTATTTACCCCTCTGTGCTTTGCTTATTTCACTCAACATAAGTTTCTCCAAGCTCATCCATATTGTTGCAAATGGGAGAATTTAATTTTTTCTTATGGCAGAGTAGTATTCCATGGTGTAAATATACCACATTTTCCTCATCCAGTTGTACACTGATGGACATTTGTTTAAATATCTTGGCTATTGTGAACAGAGCTGCGATGAACATGGGAGTACAGGTATCCCTTCAACATGATGATTTTCATTCCTTTGGTTGTATACCCAGAAGTGGGATTGCTGGATCATATGTAAGATCTATCTGTAGTTTGAGAAACCTCCATACTGTTTTCCATAGTGGTTGTACTAGTTTACAGTTCCACCAGCAGTGTAGGAGCATTCCCTACTGTCTACATCCTCACCAGCATTTATTATCTGTCTTTTTGATTATAGCCAGTCTAACGAGGGTGAGGTTTTAATTTGCATTTTCCTTATGGCTAGTGATATTGAGCATTTTTTCACCTGTTGGCTATTTGTATATCTTCCTTTGAAAAATGTCTATTCAGTTCCTTTGTCTATTTTTTAATTGGGTTCTTTTTTTTTTTTTTTTTTACTGTGTAACTGCTTGAATTCCTTGTTTATTATGGATATTAATCTCTTGTTAGGTGCATTGTTAACAAAAATTTTATCCCACTCTGTAGGTAGTCATTTCACTGGGTTGATTGTTTCTTTTGCTGTGCAGAAGCTTTTTAGTTTAATATAGTTCCATTTGTTTATTTTTTCTTTTGTTGCCTGTGCTTTCAGACTCATGTTCATAAAGTTTGTGCCCAGACCTAGTTCTTGAAGTATTACCCCTATATTTTCCATTAGTTAATTTTATAGTTTCAGGTCTTATACTTAAGTCTTTAATCCATTTTGAGTGGATTTTAGTATATATTGAGAGGTGCATGTCTAGTTTCATTCTTTTGCATACAGATATCCAATTTCCCTGATACATCACATCAACAAAATCAAGGACAAAAACCATATGATTATCTCAATAGATGGTGAAAAAGCAATTGACAAAATTCAACATCTCTTCATGATAAAGACTCTCAACAAATTAGGTATAGAAGAAAAGTATCTCAACACCATAAAAGCCATCTATGACAAGCCCACTGCCAGTATCATTCTGAATGGGGAAAACTGAAGGCTTTTCCCTTAAGAAGAGGAACAAGACAAGGATACCCATTCTCACTACTTCTATTTAACAGAGTACTGGAGGTGCTATCCAGAGCAATTAAGCAAGAGAAAGAAATAAATGGCTTACACATCGGAAAAGATGAAGTCAAACTGTCCCTAGTTGCAGATGACATGATATTACATGTATAAAAATCTGAAGACTTTATCAAAATCTACTAGAGCTGGTTAATAATTTCAGTAATGTTGCAGAATACAAAATAAATGCCCCATATCAGTTGTATTTATATTCTCCAATAATGAGCTAATAGAAAGAGAAATCAAGAAAGTAAGCCCATTTACAACAGTCACAAAAAATAAAAATAAATAAATAAAATACCTAGGAGTCAATTTAACCAAGGAGGTGAAAGATCTCTACAATGAGAGCTACAAACCACTACTGAAAGAAATTAAAGAAGCCTCAAAAAGATGGAAATACACTTCATGGAAAAATGTCTATACTACCCAAAGCAATCTACAGAGTCAATGCAATCCCCATCAAAATACCAATGGCATTCTTCACAGAAATGGAAAAAACAATCTCAATATTCATATGGAACAGCAAAAGACTCTGTATAGCCAAAGGAATCCTGAGGGGAAAAAAAAAAAAAAAAAAGCCAGAGGCATAACACTACCTGCCATCAAACTTCTTGCTTTCTGAAGAGAATATCTGGTTTTTGAACAAGAATATTTCCATCAAGGGAATGATGGTGATCTTAGTATGTTGAGAGTTGATACTGCTACTAGGATATTTCCAGATCATCAAGCCACTACACTCCACTGGTCAGAGAAAATATATATGTGTTTATATACATATATATTTATAGAAAGAGTGTGTATATACATACATATATAGAGTGTATATATATATATGTGTGTGTGTATATACATATAATACAGTGTGTATGTACATACATATATAGTGTGTGTATATATGTGTGTGTACATATATATCAATATCAATGAAAAATTTATTGGCTACACAATGCTTGTAAAATAAAGATAATCCCTGGAATTCAGAATTCAACCAATTTTTTTTTTGTATCTCTTAGTAAATTCATGTCCTACAGTCAAGATCACTGAAATACTAGAACAATATAAAGACAAACAAATAAAAAAACAGAAACACTAATAAGTCAGATATTTTAATAATAAGGTTTTACTACAAAGTTAAAAAAACAAACAAAACAGTGAGCTGAGAGACTGAAGAGAAGAATAAAATGATATGGGATGCTAAAAAAGGTAACGAAAAATATTAAATACAACTCTGTATCCAGTTTGAAATATAAGTTCTGTAGCTGTTATGTATGCATTTATTTTTCCCTTTTCCTTTTCCTCTACTACTTCCAATGAAGATTATTGCCTAGCTTTGGTTTGGCATTTAATTTATTTATGGGTCATCACCAAATCATGAAAAGCCACATCAGATGGTTATTTCTCCTAGCAAAATTGGACTGGAAATGGATAAAAACCAGGAATACTTCCTGGTAGAAGATTATATAACCTTTCTTTATATGAGGGATAGCTCTATCATATTAGGCAGAATTATGAAGCGTTTTGGAGACAATTGAGTATATAGAAAAGAAAGAAAAAGAAATGAAAATGTACATAGAGTAGAAAAAAAAGTATGTGATGACTTTCCTGTGTTTTTTGTTTGTTTTGTTTGTTTGTTTGTTTGTTTTTGACACTCATCTGCTCTGGTATTTACTGCAGAAAAGCTGACTGCAATAGGAATATTCTCAAAGTACCTTTTACAGCTGACTTGCAGCTAGACTTTACCCATGGGAAGAACCAATGGAAAGGCAACACGTGCCCCTCTGTATGTGGAGGCAACATTTCTGGCAGTGGCTGAATCTTCCCCAGGGAACTAACTCTCACCAGATTCCCTAATCTTATTGTTTCTGCTGAATAATTCCAGCCTTTGGGCTCCAATTCTAACAGTTCTTCCCTCCGAACTTCCTTTCTGGTGGTGGAGGTGGTTATGTGTCGTTGTTAATTTTTGAGTTCCCGTACTCTTCCTTGTTTACATTATAAGCCCTCCCATTACTTATAAAAGCAAAATGCCTGTATTAAAATTCCTTTAAGTTCCCTCTATACCCCATATATCCAGCATAAACACTTTGAGTATGCACTGTGAGAATGCAACTTTAATTATTTATAAAATAATGTGTATTTTGACAAAGATAATATGCACATTGCGAAATCCACACAGAAATAGATATATTAAGATTGCCTTATAATAATGGAATTAATGTAAAATTTGCAGTTTTTATGGTTTTACAGGGAAAAATGCACTCTGAATGAGGCAAACCTTGAAGTGCAGTTTAAAATAAACTATTTTCTGTCTTCTGGATTTGTACACAGATTTTCCAAACCTGGACTCTAAAATTTGTCATACAAATGATCTGTGATCTGGAACTGACCACACCTCCAACCAGTCATTTGGTGATTAAATCAGTCTCTTGGCCCATTTGTCCTTTCTGCCACTTCTGTGGCACTCAATAAAGTACATACCAATATGCAGTATAATTTAAGTTGCAAAGCACTTTTGTAGAGAGCTTTTGAAACACAAGGTGTGGCATACAACACATTTTTTCTGGGGAATATTGGATTGTGCAATGTAAAGGCATGGGCATTATTATTGAACACTTTATTTTGTTAATGGCTTGAACTAATTAATTTGCATTAAGTAGAGTAAGGCTTGCTTTGTTTCACTTTTTCAGGTATTTATATTATAATCATTTGCAAATGTGAACTTTTTTGATGCCTTTTTCAAAACTATGAAGTCACCCTCTTTGTTAAGGTGAATGAAAAATGCATTCATCTTCTGTGAAAATATGAAATTATCACAGATAATATAAATTTGTTCTTGATGCAATTTCTTATTTGAGCATTTCGGGTCTTATGATAGAGGGAATGTCTAACATCTCTAGAAACTCAAGTTCATATCATAGCCCTTGATAATCAGAATCCATAAAAAGATTTGCAAAATGCCATTGTTGACTTAAAATAACAAATAATAACCAGTTCTACTCAGAGCTGAATTGCACAATGATTTTGATGATTTTGTTCATTTCATCTGGTCTTTAAGATATGTCTCATTGCTCAAGCTTCACCTTCAGAGCTATGAAACAAAGTAAAATGAGATTATTTTGTTTATCTTAGTTAAAAATACCATTGCCTCCCAAATCATTATAACCAGAAATAAACATGAAAGGGTGCTATATCTTGAAAATCTCTTTAGCATTTATTCTGGACTTCTTCTTCCTTTAGAATCTCATATTCTTTGTTGTACTGTTCATAAAACTTTCAAACCATTTTTAACTAAATATCTGGGCTTATCTAATCAGAATATTATGTCATGTACTAAATCTTTTTCTCTTCACAAATATGGTTGGTGATTACATATATTTTCAATTCACTTCATTATTACAGGGAGATCCCAAAAATGCCTGAAGATGTTATTAAATCCCATTTTCTAAATGTTCACATATAAAAACTTGTGCAAATAAGTATGAACTCAGTAGTACATCACACCCTCTAAATCTATCCCATGTAATCTGTTCTGGTATTTGGTTTAGAACAGAAATTTAGCTGAAATCTTTACTAAGACATAATGATCCTGTAAATGATCCTGCCTTTATGTCTATAAACAAGATGACTGTTAATATACCAAGTTTGTGTTGATTTTTGCTTTTTTATGCTCACATAGTTCAGGATGTACAAGTATATCTTCATTGGAAGTAGCTATCATATCAGTTTGCTATCCATTGATCCTGACATACAGAAGCATTATTTTTGACTTTCTAATTTTGTTTAAGATGATTAAACAAATTTAGAAAAAAATGAATAATTAGCTCTAATGAAAATATAATTTTAAAAAGAATTTCAAGTGTACAAAAAGAGAAGAAAGAAATGCATATAACTTCATATTGAGGAAAGAAATATAAATACAGACTCAATGCATATCATTTTGATAGTAGCATATATATTTAGTGTACATTTAGAATTGTATTTGAATATATTACATCATTTATAAAATGGCCATTGTTTAAAATCATCAACAAATCTTTCTTATTAACTAGAAAATGTTTTATTCATAATAAATGCAAAAAACTACAAGTAAATACAAAGCAATTTTAATAATTTTTCTTGCTGTTTTAATTAATCTGTAACAAGACTAAATTCTGAATTTATAATACATGTTTAAAATAAATAGAATATTTCAGAGATAAATATTTTGCTCTCTTTGACCATTGCTTCAGGAATTCAATCTGAAAGAAATTAATTAAAACATATTACTTGTTTATATGTACACACACACATACACTTATATATACAAAGACACACAATCTTAATCATGGTCTATTCTGTACAGGATAATGGAAAAAACATAGACTTATGGTTAAGCCTGTTGTTAAATTCTGTCTCCAACAGTGAAATATATATATGGTCTGGGAATTTACTTAATTTGAATATCACTTGAAAAATGGGATATTAAATATTTATGATAATACTTATCAATTAAATTTGATACAAATACTAATGATGACACATACAAAATGTTAAGCATATATCAACCACATAAACAATTTTAATTAACATTAATTATTAGTATGTTAATTGAATGCTTTTTGTTCTATAGGAAGTGTCACATACATAGCTTCAAAGTATACAAAGTATGAAACAAAAATTCTTTATAAAAACACCATCATCTATGAATATTATGGGAATAATTTCTCTCATCCTCTTTGTAGTTCTATAGAAAACAATTTAGAGGATTTCTTGGTTTTCTTATTATCCAATATTAAAGAATAAGAAATGTAGCATTTCCTTTGGTGTCATGTTTGACTGAATTCTCCAGCACTGTGGTGTCAGGTATTGTTCTGTAAATGATAAATGAACAAATAAATTCAAATAGGAATAAACAAATCTGGGTACCTCCACCTCAGATATATGTCAAACATCTCTAAAGCAATATTAAATGCTTAACTTATGCAGCATGCATCACTGTCAACTAAAAAGTAAAATAATTCATTGTCTTTTTTTCTTTATTCTACTTGGTGGAAAGTGACTAGAAATATAAGGAATGCATTAAATTTCTAGCTCTAAAATTTGTATTGTTCCAAGTCCTTTTACATGTTTGAGTTTAAGTACACTCAGGCCAAAAGGAGCAAAAAATAGGTTTGTATTTTTTGAACAAAAATATAAAGAATTTTTTTCTGAGTTATGGCCAAGTTGCATACCATAATAATGTATAATTAATAATTGGATTTACATAACACTCTTTTCTAATGTTCTTTCTTATGTATTATTGAAGTTGTTATTTTCATATTTAAATAACCTCAAAGTGAAGACAAACTAAACAGGAATTAAAAGATTGCTCTTTTAATTTAGAGAGGAAATTGACAGTATGCCAGTTAACTGGCTTTTTAGAATAAATAGCAGATTGCATATTGTTTTAAGTGGTCTGAGACTCTGACACTCTTTAACTGTCTTTTTTCTCTACACACACATGCACACACAAACTACACACACCACACACACTACACACACTACATACACAAATGCCACACACACATTACAAACACACACTACACACATGCACCCCCCCACACACACACTATTTTGGTCACTCAACCTAGGACTACTATTTATAGTTAGTGTCCTACAGGGTAACCAGTGGTCTCTGATGATGTGAAAATTGGTATACGTATATGTCTAAGATTCTAATTTGGCTGATACAATACTAATTAAACAGCATTTGCTTAGAGAGAACTTTACTGCTTAATTTCTACTCTATAGTGGTGGTTTGAGTGTCTTCCTTTAAAATTACAGAGCTCTGGATAATTCAGAACATCAGGAAGCATTATTTATTGCTCATTACTCCTTTGTGTATAATCAATCATTATAAATTCCTTAAAAGCAAGTGATATGTGTTATTCACCTTTGTGTGTCCTTATACTTAGGGCTGTACCTTTTCCAAAGTAGCAGACTCTCAGTAAGAAATTATTGAATAAAGCAAACATCATTCTGCTCATGGAAAACCAGCATAATTGTTGTACTTGTTTTTCACCTTGTACATTCTGTGCCTTTATAATTATCTCGCTCTTTTCTGACTAAGAACAGGACCAATGAATTTATTAAACTATTGAGCATATGTGGAAATGTGCATTCAATAAAAAGTGTGTTTATTTTATAAAGGTTACCTTTCAGTTAATAAACTGTTTTTGTAGTGTATATTTCAATTACTAGCAAATCAAGAGTTGAAGACATATTCTTATACTGTATATAACATATCATTACAAGAGAGAGCAGAGAGAGATTTGACAAAGAAAAGGAGAAGGAAATTTGACCATACAGGCAGAGATTGAAGTGATGTATCCATAACCCATGGGATAAAGTTAACCATCAGAATCTGGAAGAAGCAAAGAATGGATCCTCCCCTACAACCTCCAGTGGAATTATGGCCCTGCTAACAACTTAATGTCAGCCCAGCAAAATTGATATTGGACTTCTGGCCCTCAAAACTGTGACAGAATAAATTTCTGTTGTTTTAAGACACCAAATCTGTACTTTGTTACATCAGTCACAAAAAACCAATATAGTGCACATTCCTATTCCAGCTCACACCTGTGGTCTTCCAGGAAGTCCTGTATAACTAGCTGAGTAAGGAGAAAAAAGCCTGAGATTAATGCATGGATGTAGTCGCAAGATGAAAATGGACAATGGCTGCATTACACCTATGTTCGCTGGGGCGACTTTAAAAGATGGTGGAAAAAGAAAATTTTCCTAGCTCTAGGTAGGACACTTTGTCACCCACTTTGTGTGGAAAAAATGGTCTGAAATAAAAATATGTACCTATTCCTAGGCAACAGTCAATGAAGTAACCATCTGATCAGGGTTAGAGAAAGAAATGGTCCAGAAGATTGATGCCATGAAGTTCTGGGTAGAGGTATGTCAACAGACATATAGGTATGAACCTAAAATATAAATTTCTTTTCACATATTAATGCCTACCAGAAAGCGCCTACCATGAAAGAGGCACTGAACAAAGAGACTCAATGAGTTGGCCAGTTGATTATCCACCCCAGCACTGGTATAATGAACACAAAACAATGTAGATGCGGTTGCCAATGGAGAATTCCTGAGGGACCAACAGTGTAGATTCTTACTTGCCAATGTCGATCTTGTCACTGCTATCCCAGAATGTCCAACCTGAAAGCACAAATGTCTAATTCTGAATCTCCAGTATGGCACTATTACTTGAGGGGTTAAAAAGCCACTTGATTACAAATCAATTACATTGGGATCCTTCCTTCTTTTAGGAGACTACAGTTTTTTGTTTGCTTTTTGTTTTGTTTTGCCTTTTTTTTTTTTTTTTTTGTATACAGATGAGTACCTATTCTGTATATGGAGCTGCCTTTCCTGGGTGCTGAACCTCAGCCAACAACTCTACCTGAAGGATTCAATATTCCTCATCCATAGACATGAAATAACTACCTCCCCCAACAACAACAACAACAAAAAGCAACAAACATCCAACCATGGAAAACTTCACAGCAAAGGATGTCTAGAATTGGACCCAATACTATGGGATCCATTGGTTGTATCACATACCACACATCCTAAATAACTGGAATGGCCTTTTAGGTTCAGCTGAAACACAAGAATGGAGGAAACACTAAAAAGATGAAGTACTATACTTCAGATGGAGTACATGCATTAAAGCAATAACCTTTATATGATATTGTGTCCCCAAGAGAAAAGCAAATGAGTCAAAAACCAAGGAAGGGGATGGGGAGTAAGAGTGGGGAAGAGGATTGGCTTCATATACCATAGCACTCTCTAGAAGATTTTTGCTTTCTATCCATGCAAATCTGGTTCCTCAGGTTTGGAAGTCTTGACCGCCAAAGTGGGAACACTCTTGCCAGGGGACACAGCAGGTTTTCCATTATATTACAAAGCTATGATTTCCACCATGACACTTTCAACTTCTTCTGTTTAGAAAATAATAGGAAAAAGGAGTTCCAGTCACAGAAGCTCCATTATCCATGCCAGAAGTTGAATATAGGGCTGTCCTTACACAATGACAGCAGAATGTGTAGAAGCCAATTGATCTACTTTGGGACCTCCTGGGATGGTACTTCCTTGCTCCATTGTAAATTTGAATGCTTCTGTGCAGTAACTCTGGGGTGAAAAGAGTATGATTCCTAAGGGATTAGACCCTCAGAAATGAAGGTTGACTCTAAAATATGTCTAATCTATATAGCATATATTTGGATCATAGTGGGGTTTGGGGTTATTTTTTTGAATCAGTTTTTATTGGAACATTTAATCCATTCATGTTTAGTGTAATTATTAATAAGGTAGGATTCACATCTCTCAAGTTAATACTTCTTCTCTATATGTTTTAGGTTGTCTTGCTTCTCTATTCCTTTATTATTGTGTTATATTAAATAGATACTTTCTAGTGGTAATTTTATTTTTTTAGATATTTCTTTTGCTATATTTTAAGTCATTTTCTTATTGGTTGCCCTGGGGATTACAATTAACATATTAAAATCATGTAGTTAAGATTTATACCAACTTAATATTTAAGAAATTCAAAATCTTTATTAATATAGATCCATTTTATTTCCCCTACTTTGTTCTAGTATTGTCACAGATTTATAGCTATTGCTGTATGCGGTTATCACATAAATAAGAGAAGAACAGAGTTACAAACAAAAATTATGTTTATGTTTCTTTTATATTTACCCACGTAGTTACCTTTATAGAGCTCTTTATTTCTTGGTTATATTCAAGTTACTCACTACTGTTCTTGCATTTAGCCATAAGATTTCTCTTTAGATTTTCTTGTACAGCAGGTCTGCTAGCTCTGAATTCCCTCAATTTTTCTTTATCTGAAAAACTGTAAATTTCTCCATTTTTAAAGCACAGTTTTGCTGGATAGAGAACTCATCGCTATTTTTTTTTTTTCCTCAACCCTTTTAATATGTCATCTTATGATCTTATGGCTCTAGTGTTTCTGATGAGAAGTCAGGTGTTAAATGGAAACTCCCTTCTATATGATAAGTCATTTTTCTTTCAACACTTTAAAAATTCTGGGCCTTGTCTTTCAACAGTTTGACTACGATAGTTCTATGTGTTTATGTTTAAACTCTCTGAGTTTATCTCACTGGGAGTTTTTTGAGCCTTTCAGATATTTATGTTGTCTTCCAACACATCTGGAAAGGTTTTGACCTTCCAAATATTTAAAAATGTGTATTCAAATATGTTTTTCTGCCACTTGTTCTTCTTTCTGACATTCCAATGTAAATATGTTCTTATGCTTGATGATGTCCTACAGGTCACAGATTTTCTGCTTATTTTTCCTCACTTTTTTTTTTTTTTAAAGATTGAATAACGACAATTGATATGTCTTACACTTTTTTTATTTGTTCTATTGCCATCTCAAATCTGTTGCACCTCTGTAATGAAGTTCTCATTTCAGTTATTGTACTTTTCAACTCCAGCATTTACATTGAACCAGTATGTCACCCAACCTTTGCTGAAGGGTTCTGTATATGAACTAGGGCACTCCTTCAATGCTCTGGAAGTTCGCAACTCTCTTAGCATTCACTTCTTGCTTGCATAAAGGCTTAAGGATAATCAGAGGTAAGAAATTAAGACCTTCTCAAGCTTGTCCCGCCTGTTCACACAGTTATGTGATGTGTATATGTGTGGCATAATAGACCCCCAAAAATATGTTGGTGATTTTTAAAGCTCCCTGTGGACATCTCATTTTTCAGCGTTTCTTTTCTTTTCTTTTCTTTTTTTCTGGTTTTCCTCTTGTTTGTTTGCTTCAACTGGCATTGACTTCTCAGGCAGATAAGATTTCAACAGTCACAGATTGTTTTCGAAAAAATTACAGTGAGGATAGAGCAGTTCCCACTGAATGAGTTCTGAATCACGTCAAATAAAAACAAACCCTGAGAAGCAGTCTTTATTAGGGAGATAACTGATAGGTGATATAGTGACTATACTCTGCAGTTAGGGCTGTTGTTGAGTTCCAATCTTGTGCTATTCTCTCCAGTGGCTGTTAGGCTACTTTTTTCTAAAGCTACTATGATTGCATGTATATTGGTTTTCAAGGCTATCATGGAGCTGTTGACAGGGATTTAGGAACAGAGTAAGTTAAAACACAACAAACGTGCCATTCTTACTATTATTCAGTCATTTTTCTTGAATAAATGCTTCTGTGACTGTTGAAAGCCTTTCATTCGTTGTCAGAGTTCTTACAAAGTTAATTTCGCTATTTTTTTGCAAGTGTCGTCGCTGCTTTTCTGGAAAAGCAGATTTTCAGTGGTCCTTTCTTACTCCTTCATTCTGGAAGTGCTTCATTTTGACTTTTTAATATAAGACTGACACTACTTGATTCTCCTTCCTAAAATATAGTTCTGATTTAGTTTAGTTTAATGACTGTGTAATTGGTCAGTAGTGTCCTCTTTAGTTTTGATAAAAATGTTAAAAATGTAGAAATTTACTAGTAAATTTCCTTCTTTTACTTAAACCTGGACTTGCTAAATTAACACTAGTATTACATCTTTGAACCTTTAAAATAATTTATTTTTCAAATTATTTATGTCAGGGATTAATTGGGGTATAAATTTTAAAAAATAAGTTCTCAATTACTTCCATGTTAATTATTCTCTTAGATTTCTTTTATGTATTATGTTGTAAATATCAGTAATATCACATTATTCTGTTAAAAACTATTCCAAGTTTTACAACTTTATTTGTATAGAATTAAGCTTTATTTTAATAAATCTTTTTTTCCTAAATAAATGAAAATGGTATTTATTTCTTCATTCATATTTCTAATTTTTTTTATAAATGTACTCATTTTTCTTGGTGTGTTTAGCTTTTCTTATTTACTTTCAGTTTTATTTATTATTTCCTCTTTCTAATTTCTATTAATAAGTTTCAGCTTATGAAATTATTTCTTCTTTGCTTTATACCTTTGTTTTATTTTGTTATTTTTCTTGACATGAATTCTATATAATTCTTGTTGATTATGATATGCATGTTTCATTTGCATGTTTATTTTTTTGCTTTAATTAAAAACACCTGCCTTGCAGCATAAATTTATATTTTCTAATTTATTTTATCTAATTTACTTTAAAATATAAGATATGCTTTTCTTCATTTCTTCTATAAAGTTATTTTTTCTCAAATTTTAAAATCTCTAGTTTTGTATATTTTACTATATGTTCTGTCCTTTTATTTTTCTTTATTTGATATGTCATGTAAGGTATTTATTTAATCAGTTATAAGATGCAATTACTTTTCTACATTTGAACATCTCTATAATGAAAATACATCTCAAAATCTTCATTTTGGCTAGACTGTAGTCAAAATTTAGCTGTTACTGCCTTGTATAGGTGGAGTTGATCATGTTGTAGTACAAATAATCATTAGTTGCATTGAATTATTATAATATTTGTACTATGAATGTTGCATTTAACAGTAAATATGTCTCTAAAAAGACTACATTATAATTTGTCATTAAAATGAAACTAAGTTATTTTGTACACAAATCGTTACAAAAAATAAAAAAAAGGAGTTAGTGAAAATTTGTCATCATTGAGGCAAATATCCATTATTAGAAGAATGAATTAATCTTTCCTAGCAAAATACTGTGCAATGGTTTTATAGGACCTAAGAAAAGAAAAATCTCAAAAGTAGAGAAAATGGCGTTATCTTCTGTTGCTGATGTTCAAGCAAAGAAATTTTCTATCACATTCAACAAATTCAGGTACCATATTTTAAGACTGAAGTGTGCTATCAGTTGGAAAAAAATCCTAAGGGAAAAACATCGTAACACTAGTGAACAGTCTTTTTAAAAAGGCTGATTCAATTACACTCTTGATGGCGCAGAGGAGACTATAAGCATTGTATATAAAAACTTAGAATCTGAGAAAATAAAAAGTAATTTAAAGGAATCAGATATTGTGTGAAGAAGTTTTAGTAATATCTTAGCCAGTTTATTGTACTTAAGGATTTCTGTTTGATGGTTAAAGAATGACAACTATCAAAATCTTAGTCTATACATGTATTGAAATATAACTTTGTGCCCCATAAATATGTACAATCAATATATTTCAATTAAAAATTAATTTAAAAATGTAGTCTAATATAGATGAGTCTAGAAAACTTGTTTTAATTAGCATAATATAAACATTCTAAGAGATAAAAAAAGAATTGCAAAATAGTTTAATTAGCAGAATTTTTTCTTTTCTTTCACTCTGTGTTACATTAAATATTGGGTGTCTCATCAAAATGTTGATGGAATCTGTGATTTGGTGAAATGTAGTGTTTCCTTTCTGGTAACTTGATTTTTTTGGTCTATTATTATTTATTTAATTTGTTACACCTCTTTTCCCTATGTAATGGATACAAAGAAAAGAATTACATGAATGCTCAAGCACTATGTATGCATTGAGGCCTGGATGAATTGCATTTCAGTAATTTCTCCATTAGGAGGAGCAAAACTGAAAATGGCAGCCACTTCAAAAGTTAGCCTCAGGGAAGTTTTACAAGAAAATTCAGTTGATTTAACCATTACAAAGACACAAGGATATCAGCAGAATTATGGCTAACAAATGAAAAACTAGTAATATCATTGAAATAAGCACAGTGACTTTCCATAATACAATCTGCAAAAGGTTGAGTTGATCCACCAACAAAAAGCTTGATCTTAGCAAACATTCTCTCTCCCTACACAATTCCCCAGTATCTTTACATATCCATCTGTAACTTGTCCATCCTTGAGCCAGCAACCTTGCTGTGTTATAATTCTTTATCTTACACCAGAGACTTTTAGCCTGGGGAAAGTTTCCTGTCTTTGCAAGGTTAACATTTTATATGTACTTTTAAGAAGTTAGGCTAAACCTGAAACTACAGGGAACTAGACTCTGTGAAATATATTTGCTTTATAAATGTGAGTATACTCCACATTAATTAGCTAATGTGTTCACTTGTTTTTATCTGCATAATTAAAAAAATATTTTTTGTTTCACATTTAGTGACATTAAATATTATATCATTATTTATTATAAAAGCTAGGGTTAGCAAAATTTTCTTTCCACTGACATTTTATTTACTCTCTTTAATGATGCTTTTTTATATTATTATTTTTACATTTCCAGACTTGATTACTAAACACAAATGTCTAAAGCTATAATTCTCTCATTTTGTTAGACTTTAAAAAAGCAGTGCAGAACTCATTCTCAACCCTCTAAGCATAGTTTCTTTATTACCTTATTAATCATCACGAAGTTTTCTAAATTCTGTGATGATTTTTTAAAATTATTTTTCCAGGGTTCTGATGAATTCTGTATTTCATGAGTTTTGTGTTCTAAGCATTACATTTACACCAAAGTAAAACGTTTCTGCATTCAGCTTTGCTGGGCCATAATTTATTGCCATCAGATTTTTTTTTTCTTGTACCAGTGGCTTCTGAGAATTGAATGTTGCATTGGAGAAATCTGAGGTCAATCTAATGTCTTTTCCTTGCCTTTTTGCCTGGCCCAGTGCATGTTTTCTGATACTTTAAAGTTTAACTTTATTGCAATTGTTTCTGGCATTCATTTTTCCGTAGAGGTTTTTTTTTTTTTTTTTTTTTTAATGAGACACAGAGGTCACATTTAACCTGGAGACTCAAGCCTTTCTTTACTTCTTTACTTCAGAAAATTATTTTTTCAATCATATGTTTAAATACATATTTCTCCTAATTATTCTCTGCTTGAGTAACACAAATGAAGCACATGATAATGCATTGCTCTTCTTTCTAACCTCTGTAATCTTTATTATTTCCTAGTTCACTGTCTATCATTTTTATATTAATAAGGGTTATGTTATCAGCACATAATATTCAATTTTGTTACTTCTATATGGCTTTCAATTTTGAACTTTATTTTCCATTTATTTTCTGAAACATGGGACATATGAAAAATATGATTAACTTGAGCTGATCTGTGAGCTAAATTTTATCTGTTTTTTGCTTTGTATCTCGATATGAAATTATTTTTTCAGGGTCCTTGCTTTCCCCTTTAAAAGCTGGAGTTAGCAAAATTTTCTTTCCTCTAACATTTTATTTACTCTCTTTAATGATGCTTGTTCATATTATTATTTTTATTAGTATTTTGTATGTTTGAAAATATTGATATTTTTCTGATCTACTTTTACTTCTTTGGAATTATCATTCTGATGTATAATATCATTTCCAAATTTTTGTATGTTTGTTTTCTGCTTTGAGGATTGCATGCATAAATTACCTGATAGTTATTTATTGTTTGTTTATTTGATGAAAGTGACCTAACATGGGCTTTCTATGTGCTAAAAATCATGGTTCAAAGCAGTGGAGAAATGAGCTAAAGCAACTGAAAGCTTTATTAAGATTTTTTAAAACATCTTCTCTCATATATTAGCTTTATTAGCTAACCTGGATGTACAGTTGTTTAGCTTTCCATCTCTTGAGCAAGAGGTCACCATGACTCATTATGAGGCTAACCTTGACTATCATATATGACTAACTCAATTCCACCTCCTGATACTAAACATAGTCAGTCTTTTTTAAGCATTTTGTATCTCTATAATAGGTGCTGACATACCAGTATAGGCAGCTACCACAAAGCTTCTCTCAGGCACCACAGCTATCACTATCTCTTTTCCATGGAAACACTGATTTTTTTAAAACTTTTCACCACACCTTTATACATTCTCCACTGAGTATATTCCATTGATCTGGGAACTTCAAACTGCCAGCCTACCAATGTGTTCTGTGGTTCCCATAGTTGTAAATTGCACACAGTTAAATGACTTACTATAAATTTGCTATAGACTGAACGTCTGTACCCTTGAAACTCATATGCTGAAATCCTAACCCCCAATGTGATGTCTTAAGAGGTGGAATCTTTGATAGGTGATTTGTCACGAGTGGGATTAGTGTCCTCTAAAGAAACCCTGGAGAACACCCACATTCTTTATGCCATATAAGAACTCAGGGAAACTACAACCATCTATGAACCGGAAAGTGGGCCCTTAGCAGACACTGAATCTGCCAGTGCTTTGATCTTCAATTTCCCAGCCTCCAGAAATATGAAATAAATTTGGGTTTTTTATAAGGCACCTAGTGTATGATATTTTGTCATACAGGTAGAATGTACTAAGACACCATTGTTGCTTTTCCTTTGGTGTTCATCAGTTTTTATTTACACATTTTTTTTTAAATTTTAAGGTTATACTCTACACTTAAAGTATATACAATAAAAATTATATATTTTTTTCTCTAGGATCTAAATGTAAGTCCATAGACTATACAGGTAATATGTGTTAATGACAGATACCATACTATATTAAGGATTATGTCTACCTCTGACAGGCAAAGCTTTGCTTATACAACCAACATTGTATCAGTATCCAACTTCCTTTATAATTACTTTTATCCCATAAGACTGATCAGTCCTCTATGACAGTAGAATCCATAAGGGCTCAATCCACCACTTCTCAGTTATTCCCACAAATGCCTGAATATGAATGACTTAGTTTGACTACAAACTAGAATATTCCCTAAAATACAAACTATAATTCCCTATATATATATACCATATATATCATATATGTATAATGCATTATATATATGTTTTGACTATACTACTAGACGATTCCCTAGTAAGTAATTTTATGTGTAAAATATGAATATTTTTACTCACTAAATTGCTTTATTTAACTTACATTTTTTCAGGTTAACATTAATAATATTCTTCAAGAACTTGCTTGCATGAAGTATCCTAATCTTTTAGATAATTTGATTAGTTTTATCTTCAGTCTTCAACCTTGGAAGTACTTTCTAAGCACTTTCTTGAACCTACTTTTGAGGTTAAATCATTGTGTCATTAATATTTTAAAAAGACTAAATGGAAAGAGATGCTCATAAAGTCCAGACATCTTTGTCACTGATATAATAGGGCAATGAGACAATTTCCCTCCTAAGAACCGGAAGATAGTTGTGTCTGTTCTGTGTTGGCTCATTTATCTCTGTTACATTGATGAATTCATTTTCATGGCAATACTTGTTCTGAATAATGAAAAGCTGGGAGACAGTCTAATGGTCAAGACAGAATATTTAAAATTTTCTTTCCAATTATAGCTAAGCATCTTCTTGAGATTCACCATTGAGACGATCAATCATTTAGGGTGAACAAAAATTTTTAGATGATATTTTTCAGCTAAATTACAAGTCATTTGAATAGTTTAATCTCTTTTAAAACTTTATTGAACCTGTGTGAACTCCGTGTCATTGTGTCTTCTTAAAAACAAATACATAATATATAACGATGTGTTTTTAACTTTCCATTTGCTAATACTTTGAATATGCGTTAGAAAAATGGTTTACTGAAAAAAAGTAAACTTTGTAAAATGAATCAACTTTTTTCTTACCTTCTCATTTTCACATACGTTTACTATTTAAATAAATTCATCAATCCTGTTCTTTGTCAGAAATGAGGTACACAGTTGTTTCTACAGGGTTATTTAAAATAGTCTTCCCAAATTTTAATATGCCTGTAAATCATCTTAAGATCTTGATGGATCCTGGAACTGCATTTTTATCAATGTCCACACCAACTAGTCAAAATATACTGCCAATTTTTCTCCATGAGAAGTTCACATACATGGATGTAATTCTATTGTTTGGCAGTTAAAATGGATATAATCCTAGAAAGAGTAATGCTTTAAACAATATGACAACTTATTATAATTTTTTTTGATGACCTGTGAGAAGATTTAGTTTCAATCTTGAACTAGTTTGAATCGAATTTTGGTTATGTGTTTTAATGGTAAAACAAGATTAACCTGCATTAATAATTATTTTAATAGCACAGCTCATGTAGTTCTTTTTTGGTACAAGGAATTTTTAGAAGTCTTTACATACAAAAGTCATTTCATTCTCACAACTGTATCAGTTAGGCAGAATTATTATCCTCATTTCAAAAATGATGAAACTAAGGCAGAGAGTGGTTAAGCAACTTGGCCAAGACCACAGAACCATAAGAAATAAATCAGGTAACCAAGATTCAAATTTAAGCAGTTTACAAAGTCTGAATCCTTAAACATTTTGTTATACTGCTTGTGTTTTAGAATGCATTACAGCTATTGTAAACTAAAAAATTAAACTAGTAATTTAATCAAGGAAGAAATAAAAGGGAAAAAATTAAGGATTTGTAACAATGCTATTTAAAAATTTATGTGGCTACTGCAATCTTCCTCCAGCTAAAGCAATAATAAATATAGAAACTTGACTAATCAAAGACTTTTGTTCACTTCTTCGTGGATCCACAGAAAAGAAATTTCTCCAAACTCAAGCATAACCTTACAGTATGTTAAATATTGCTAAATTAAATGAATAATCAAAATAAAACTGATTGGTGAGTGATAAGAGTCTCAAATAAATTTCTTGTCTTTGATGTAAAGAAATGTAAATTGACATCTAAAGGGACCATATGTGGAAACTGAACGCTGCTACCTTCGTCACTAGGAAGAGAGTGATGAGTTGTCTGTGCAAGGGGAATCTGTGGGTTGCAAATATGCTCACTGTGCATGAAGGTTGTAATTAACAAAGGCTAAAAAGTGGAATATTTTGTCTGTTATTTGTATTAAGGTATTAATTCTAGAAAATTATTTTCTTTTGATTTGTCAATTATAGTTTGGTTGAGATGGTGTGTGAGAGTATAAAGTAGTTTTTCTGGGGGTATAGTTCTATGCAGAATATCAAGTACATTTGTTTGAAATCTAACTTTGTCCTTGTAGAAATGTGAAAATTCAGCACAGTGCTTACCATGAATTGAACCATATCTTCCAAAAATTCACGTGTTGAAGCTCTAACCCTCAATGTGATGGTATTTGGAGTTGGGGTATCAGGGAGATTATTAGGTTTAGATGAGGCCATGAAGATAGGGCATTCATGTTGAGGTTAGTACCCTAAAAAGAAAAGACACCAAAACACAAAACAGCTTACTTTCTCACTCTCTCTCTCTGTCCTCTGCCACATAACAACAAAGACAGAAGGCAGTTTTCTACAAGCCAGAAAGAGGGTCCTCACCAGAACATAAATATAATGGCACTCTGATCTTAAACTTCTGGCCTCCCAAACTGCGTCAAAATAAATTTCTGTTGTTAAGCCACCACGATATAAAATTTTGTTATGGTAGTCCAAGTAGACTCAAATTTTGGTACCAAGAAGTGGAGTGCTGCTGTAACAAATGCCTAACATGTGAAAGCAGCTTTGGAATTGGGTAATGAGTAGAGGCTAGAAGAGTTTAGAAGTGTCTGCTAGAAATATAAATGGTACAGGTGATTCTGGTGAGATATCAGATGAATGAGGAACATGCTATTGGAAACTGGAGGAAAGGCAATTCTTGTAATAAAATGGAAAATAACTCGGTTGAATTGTATTCTAGTGTTTTATGAAAGGTAGAACTTGGACATTGAGCTGAGAAGATCTCTAAGCAAACTGATGAAAGAGTGTCTTGGTTCCTCCTGGCTACACAGAGTCAAATGTGAAAGAAGAGAGATGAATTGAATAAGGAATTGTTTGTTGAAAAGGAACCAAAACTTAATGATTTGGAAAATTCTCAGCCTACCCATATTTTATAAAAATGGAAAGCTTGTTTTGAAGAGAACACTAGGGAAACCATTTGATAACATGTTTATGGGATTATACAAGCAGAAACACTGCCAGTTTGAACCGAAGGGGACAGAGATGGATGAAATGAAGGATGGCTATTGGACTTGGATTTCACAGGACAGAATGATAGAGGTATTAGGCTGCAAATATGTACTATTTTTCAAAAAGTGGGAAGAATGGCCCCAAAGGCAATTCAGGCATCATCAGGGTCAGCACCTAGGTATTAGTGAGTCAGAAGGCCTAACAAGACGCTTTGGGGATGACGGCACCTCCTAGAGTTTTGGGAAGATGGTGCCATCCCAGTGGGCTTGGAAAGCCAGACATGTAGCCAAAGAGGATTATTCTCAAGACTCGATATATATAGGAATCTTGCCTCAGTATGAATTGTGCCTTGATTATACCTATATCTAATTTAGATGATATTTAGATAAGACTGAATTTTAGAGTTGATGCTGGAATGAGTTAAGATTCTGGAAGATTTTGGAATTGAAGAAGTGTATTTCGCATGTGAGAAGGACATAAATTTTGTCTTTGATATAGTTTCTATGTGGAGTCTGATGAGACTATGGAGTGTGACCCTATTCTTGGACCACTGGAACTGCCTTCTTAAGATGGTACCTGCTCTTGTTTACCTACTCCCCTACACCCTTACATCCTCGGTCCTCAAGGTCTCTCTTTCCCTGTCCTGACCCAGAGACCATTGGCACACTCCCCTACCTGGTCATATGTGTTGGGAGCGTCAGGGTTGGATTAGCATATGCCCCGTGTGGTCTTGAGAAGAGGCATTGTGGAGGATGTCTCCTCTGCCAGGTGGCATTCCACAGTGTGTCTGGGGAACAGCTGGTCAGAGTCTGATTTTCAATGGAACCACAGCTCTCAGTTACTGAACTTGTCCTGTGTAGAAGTTTAAAACCCATGGGTGCAGCTCTTCTGCAAGTATCCCTGTGTATATGAGTACTGCTTAGTTGGCCTCATGACTTGCTTGGACAGATCTTTCCTTCCTCCTTCCCAAGGAGTATGGTTTGCATTCCCCTCTTTTGACTAGTTTGAGGCACCCCTAGGGATGAGCCATGAAATAGGAATCATGCTAATCATTGAAAACTTTAACTTGCTCTACTTAGAATAACATTAAATGATAAATAAAACCACCATGGCAAATTGAGGGAAAGAGTACAGGAAAAAAGAAAAAAAGCTTTGTATGTACCATTGGTAGTACCTTTTTACCTTCATTTTATGCTGGGCCCTACAAATTTTGTAACTGGTCCTGCTTGCTATACCCAGCAACACATACCACCAACCGCAGACCCACTGCTCTTGGTCTCGCAGCAGCAATTCTTGTTTCTGCCCTAATTTGGTGTGTAGCTTTCTAGTAGGGTCCTTTCACCCCCAGTCCATCCATCCATTTAATTTTAAAATATGCTTTAAGTAAATATGTCAGTTGGCTTTAAAACATGTATATACCAATAATTGTTATATGGATATTATGAAAAGTATTAAAGTGAAGCAGAATTTTTAATAAATTAATATCTATAAGTAATGGGCTCCATTAAAAGCCTCTGAGCTTGAAATATCTACAGTACATTTGCTTTTGCTGAGTAGATATTGAATAGTAAAGTTTATAAATTCAATTATACAAATAGAAATGCCCATTTCTTCATTAATATTGTAAAATATCAGAAGTTACTGGAATGGGATTTCTAATACATCCTGAGAAGGTGATATAACTTTCAAAGGTGTAAATTTAAATCTAGGCTCTGACTTTACTTCTGTGAGTCTTTTGCCAAGTTTGATAACATCTCTAAGATTTATTTCCCTCATATGTACAATAAGGAAAACAGTACTTTTCACATGGTTGAAGAAAAATCACATAAATATACTTTGCCAATAGCAGGAAACATGCAAATACTTGTTATTATTAATTGTAATTTCTTAGCTTCAGAATGCTTTATAGGGAATTGGATACATAGAAGAGTTCTTTAGCAGGTCTTTTTTTCCAGCTTTTAAGGCTCCCAGTAGTAAACATTTGGTTTGGCACTGTGAGGTGCCAACTTCAAAAATTTAAATAACTCGGATTTTTTTTCTTCTAACAATGTAGTGAACAAAAGATCTATCTGAACATACACTTTTATGTTTTTTTAAATTTAATATTGCATCCTTAACATTTTCCATGCCATTGAATTTTCTTCTCTAGTCTTTATATAATGAACACAATTATGTCAGAATTTATTTCATTAAATGTTCAATTTAGACAATGTGATTGTTTTCAATTTTACAGTGTTACAAACAATTTTATAATGAGCCTACTGAAGGCTTTTATGAAAATATATTTATTTTTTTAGATTTTATTTTTAAACAATGCAACTGTAAGGTATTTATTTATATCCAAATAAAAGTTTGATTCTTAAGCTGTTTTGTTTTTATTTTTTAGTGGGCAGGAAGATCAATGAAGTTAAACTCAGTTGACATAGGTCATCTTACAAACAACCTGCTTGATTCTTCAATAAATGGCACTGAGAAAATTGGACATTCACATGCAGCAGAATGAAACTAGACCTGTATATCTCACCATATAACAAAGTCAACTCAAAATGGATTAAAGACTTTAGTATAAGACCCCAAACCATAAAACTACTAAAAGAAAAATAGGGGACAGACTTCAAGAAGTTGGACTGGGCATAAGACCTCAAAAGCACAAGCAACAAAAGAATAAATAAACAAATGTTATTATATCAAACTGAAAAGCTTCTGCACAGCAAAGGAAACAATGAATAGAGCAGAAAGACAACCTACAGAATGGGAGAAAATATTTGCAAACTATATATCTGACAAGGGATCTATAAGGAACTCAACTTCACAGTAGAAAAAAAAAATAGTCCAATTATAAAATAGGCAAAGGACCTGAATAGACATTTTTCAAAAGAAGACATACAAATTGACACCAGGTACTTGAAAAAATGCTCAACGTCACTAATCATCAGGGAAATGCAAATCAAAACTACATTGAAATATCGTCTCATTTCAGTTAGACTTGCCATTATTAAAAAGACCAAGAATAACAAATGCTGGTGAGGATGTGGTAAAAGGGAAACTCTTTTACACTGTTGGTGGGCTACAAATTAGTACATCTATTATGGAAAATCATATGGAGATTTCTCAAACAACTACAGATAGAAAGAACCACCATACGATCCAGCAATCCCATTACTAAGTATATATCCAAAGGAATGGAAATCATATTGAAGGGATACCTGCAGTGCCATGTTCATCGCAGCTCTATTTGCAATAACCAAGATATGAAACAAACATAAATGTCTATTGACAGATGACTGGATAAAGAAAAAACAATACACACACACACAATGGAATAATATTCTATCATAATAAAGAATGAAATTCTGCCATTCACGGCAATATGGATGAGCTTGGAAAAAATTATATTAAATGAAATAAGCCAGACACAGAAATAGAAATGCTTTTTTGTACCTTTGTCCCCTTCAGTAATTTCTGGTAATGGGTATATCCCCAATATGAATCAGGCCCCCACATCATGGGGGGACAATCAGCTTTGTATCTCATGAATATTCAAAATAAATAAATAAAAATAAATAAACAAATAAAATAAAATCAAAAAAGAAATAGAAACACTGCATGGCAACACTCATAAGTTGTTGCTCAGAAAGAAGGGAAGGAAGGAAGGAAAGACCATATAATGAACTTTCAGAAGGAAAGAACAAATCTATGGTTACTAGAGGTGGGAAAGGGGGTGGGAAAGTGGTAGGGCGAAGGGAGTTAGGTAGAAATTGTGTAAAGGACACAAAGAATAATTATGATTTGTAATAATTAATATGCTAATAATATTGATTTGATCATCACATATTGTACGTAAATGATGGTAGTCAACTTTATACTCCCAAAATATGTAGAATCAATTATGCTTCAATTAAAAAAAAGAAGCAAAAAATAAATAAATAAGTAATGATTTTTTGTGATGAAAACAGGCTAATATTCTGATTTGATAATCATACATTGTTTAGATATATTGAAATATAACTATGTACCCCATAAATATGTACAATCTATATGTGTCAATAAATAAATTGATTAGTAAAAAAAAGAAAAAAAAACCTGCTTGTTTTCACTCAAATTTAAATAGTACATGTTTATTACTAGTTATTTAACTGAATTCAGAAGGCAGTTCTTAAACAATATTAAAGATAACTGGGATATTAAGTAACCAAGTTCTTATATTAAAGACAAGAGCAGAGTGAGCCAATTGAAGAAGCATTCACAATCTTGACAAATTTAAGAAAATTCAAAAAGTTAATTGTAATGTTTTCTACTACACATGAAACACTGTATGATATGGATAAAAAGTAACTTGAAAATATGTTATATAAGACTCAGGGCATTTATAATTTTCTGGTAACACTGTTTGGTCATTTATTTGCTTAAATTTAGGTGGAGAAAATCATAATGATGATCAATAAAAAAATGTCAACTATTTTTGTTAACAGCATGGGTACCGTTGCCAAGACTGTTGAGAGAAACAAAACTATCTATATCTTAGTGTCTTTTGCTCAATAAGCATATTTTAAAATCATTCCATGGTATGCCTCATCAAGCCATTGCTTCATTTCTTCCTGCATAATTTTGACAGAATGGTTTGCAAAATCAATGCCTAAGAGCTGTGTTTGGATTTACTACTGAATCCAATTATAGTGTATTATCATAAAAAGCATCATCATGAAAATTATTGATGGTGCTTGTTTTGTAGACATGCAATGGATTACTCTAAATATAAATATTTTAATGGCACAATTTCTCACCATTATAAAAAAAAGAAAGAAAATTTCTAATATGGAACAATAAACCACTTATATTTAAACAAAGTGCTTACTTAAAAAATATATGCAGTGTGATTTTACACACAATTCACAGGCAAGAGTGCTTAAAAAACTATAATTAATAATACTTAGCTAAAATTATATAAGCATATTATTATGCAAAAGCAATAGTTTGGGGGGGGAATTTTGGTTTAAAATTATACATGTGTCTCAACTACACTTATGATTTAAAGCAGAGGTTGGCATACTATAGCCCATGGGCCAAAAGTGGCCCTTCCACCTCATTAACTTGAAGTCTATGCAGCAGAACTGAATAATTGTGGCAAAGACCATATGGCCAGCAACACCAAAAATATTTAATATTGACCCTTTATAAGCAAATGAAAACAAAACAAAAACTGTCTGCTAGTAGTGATTTAAAGGATTAAATGTAGATTTTAAAATAACAATTTTAATGTGTCTAAGAAGTATTGAACCTTTAAAATGATATTAAATTTGTTAAAAGTCCATTATTGAGACTTCAAAGTTCAAGTATAAAATTTAATGTATTAAAGTATATATGCTACTTGCAAAGTAAAAATGATTATATTTACAACAATTGTTCATTATGATTACTTACCAAAATGGTTAACCCCTCACAAATCCCAGCTGACTCTTCTCAGAAAGGTATATTTTTAAAAATGTTAAATAAAATAAAAAGATTTATTTGGACAAAATGGTGATAGAAAGAGATAGGGTTGGATACAAATGGCATGAACTCAAGGAACTGCTGATTCATTGAATGGCTATGTAAAAATCTGGGAATAGAATGCAGAGATTCTGAGCCTAAACAAAGCTTTGTCATTTTCTCAAATCTAGTTTTTTATAGTGCAAGAACATATTCCATTATCCCATCTTCATCTGTGATGAACTCTAGTACCAATATGATGATTCTTATGGGGAAGGTGACATTAGGGTAAGAAAATAAGCTCACCACATAACGTGTAACAGAAGCAGCTGACATAAGGCAGTTCATTCTCACATCCAAAGATTGGTTAATAAAGTACTATGTGTATGTGTAATATATCTAACAGATTATAATATTTTTATATATTCAGAAAATGTGTTATTTTACTTCCTATTTTAAATAATCGCTCAGAAAATATTAGCAATATTTGGTCGAATTCTGTTTGTTTTCATTTTAGTGTAGAACACTTTAAAATATTTCCCCTTTTAGAAGCAATGGCATTTATTGAGTGAGAAAAAAAAAAAAAGGTGAATTGCATTTTCATTCTTATCCCTTGGTATTCATTCAAATTCATTTCCTCTGGCTTATTTTTTTTTTTTTTTCATGATCATTAATCAACTTTCCTGGATTCTTGGACACTAACTTAATGGAAAACATAAAGTGAACAGCCTTTACTAAAAGTGAGATTTAATCTTCTTTGTCAGAGACAAACATAGTACTTTTTTCCCCCCCAAAAAAGAAAAACTAAAAATAAAAAGCTGTAAATGTATTTATCTCAGTTTTTTACTGATTATAATCAGACAATGGGAATCATACATATGAGCAGACTCTGATATCTCTATATTATACACCAAATATTAGTATGGCAATTGATTATCACTCACATACAAAATGTAAAATGTCATATAATTTACAAGATTACATCGTCAGTATTTTCCATTAGGAGGTTATATTCAATATTTAAATTCAAAATTGCTTTTTCCTTCTTTGTTGCAATAGTTTTATAAAGACAGTATAAAAAGAAGCAATCATTTATCTAATAAGCTTATCAATAACCTTGCTGATACTAATTTTTCATCCAACATTTAACATCTTGTTTTCTCATCACTTTTGTTTTTGCTGAGACATTCGTTTTGTGTGATGAATTTCTTAAGTTAAGAAAGAAAAATTTCATGGTAGGATATATGGACCCACAAGGTCTGTTTATTTCCTTTTTGCAAAATGCTTGTCAAGACGTGTAGTCTCCCTAAGATTTCACATTTGCAAAAGTCTTATAAAACCTACCTCATACATTTGTCTTAAGGACTGAGTAACACTTGTGGAAACATGTGAACTTTGAACATCTTTTGAGAAGGTATCACCATGATCACTGTAAATTCTATGTCATGATTAGGAATAGACACATCACTCCAATTCTTGATACATTTTATTTAATACATATTCCAAAAAGAGGATTTATTAAATTTTGCATGTAGTGCTCATGTTCACAGTTCATTTAATTAATTTAAAAAATGTATATCTAGTTTGCTTTAATACCACAAATGTTAGAGAATTAGTGATTCCCTTAATCATGTTAGTATTTAAATTGAACAAACCCAGAAAGGAAAGATGAACATTCTGTTTGACAATGACAGCAGGGATGATTACAAAATTTTAATGCAACAAACACAAACCATACAGGAAAACTAAAACCAGGTCTTTACCACATTACTGCTCTATCAAAAAAAAGAAAAAAGTTAAGAATGTTTGGGTTGTCTGCGTTTCTATTTTGCTCTGGAAAGATATGAGTAAACATCATTAGAATAAATATGCCACTTCATGGTTTTGTGATTTCTAGAAAGCATCTCTCATAAGCAATGGGTATCCATAAAATTTCTATGAAAAATGCCATAATCATTCATTTTCTTTTTAAATAATAATAATAGTACAATAATACAACCATATACATTATACTGTTTACACTATAATAAATGTAAGTATGCCATGATTTATATAATTATATTTATTAGTTGCTGAATAATTAATACAGACCAAGTGCACATTACCTAGGCTGAATACCCAACTAATATAATTTCAAAAGTAAAAGCAATTTAGATTTTAATTTATTTCATGTGTATATTCAGCAATCTTCAAATAACAAGAAATGGAAGAAATTGAACTTGGAAATGGAAAATGAAGGATTTCTTTTCAATGTTTTTGACAGGTTAATCGGGCTGCTGAACTCAGTATATATTCACAAGAAATGTGACACCCAACAGCAGGTATGCAAATTCATGTTTCTATTCACATGCAAGCACTGATATTACAGGAAGTTACAGTTATGATTTTCAAAAAATGAATTTGATAAATGAATAAATATTATTGTTTTATCTGGTCAAAAGTCTTTGAATTCAATTGAACTAAAAAATGCTAAGCATTTTCTATGCACAAATTATTGTACCAAGTATTGTGAGATATAAGATAAGAAATAATAATTCAAATTTTTAACAAACTTATAATTAGGATAAATGTCCAGAGCCTAAGGTTAGAGTGGGTTCAGAACAAAAACAAAAACTTCCTGGACTACACATTTTATTTTGCACTTTTGAAGCTAAAATACATCCAATGTCAGAGGTTCAACTCTTAGATCTTTGTTATTTCCTTTATGTTTTTGTACCTGGGCCTCATTTTTTAATATTTCATTTTACTCAAGTTTTAAAAAAAATGCTTATAAATATTTTAATTATTTTTTTTACTGTCATGCTTATGTCATAAACATCTAATGAAATCAACATTTAAATACTATATTTTAGGTGCCGGTAAATATTTTTAAGAGAATACTAAACATCTTTAAATCTTAACATTCTACTGTTTTAAGAGTGTATTTTGTGACTATGCAAAAAAGGTATGATTAATGATTATCTCATGGAACAAGACTGACAACCCGTGATTGGACCATTACATCTGGCAAGCTTCAGTGTGCAGACATAGGTTGTAGATTTTATTCCAAACTTGAACATTAAGATTTCCATATACTTTAAAAATTTATTTTACACATTAAATAATTATTACAATGACACATTGTAATCAAAGAAGACCTTTAGTTATGATAAATTGTGTTATTATCTACATATGCAAACTTACAAAGCTAAACACATGATTGAATACAAGTGTTTAAAAGTTGTAAGGTGTTCTGTATCTCTGGGGATGATATTGATTGTGGGGAAGGAAGCCAGATATGAGCCAAGAATGAAACTGCACTAGTCAATTGAAATAGTATGCAAGTGCTGAATTGACTCAATTATTCTTTAGCACCATCAACATTAATACAACTCAGAGTAGTTCCTTGGGGTGGGGTGAAGTCACACTGAAATGCTTACAGATATCTGAGTAATTGCACTGTTTCTTTTAAGAATAGTTTTTGCTTATTTGTTTTTTGGGGGGGATTTATCTATACTGATATTTGTTTGAGGCCTGATTTTTAAATTTAAAATCGATAGCGTATTTAGAACGTACTAAATAAACTTTGGAAGTACTGAGGGATAATCAGGGTAGACACTGCTATACCTGTATTATTTCTTCACATTCTCTCAATTATTTTCAGCAGTTTGTACCTTATTTTATTATTTGTGATGAAATGAACACAGAAAAATAACTCACTTTGCTAGTACGTGAGGGAGCCAAGAGTTAGAGCAAGAAAGTCTGGAGATTTCACGATTTAACTTGCTGAGAGAACATTTGGCCATTCAGGGAACACAAAGAACAGTATGGCGTGAGTTTGCATGCGAAAAAACCTGGCTTTGTTTTCCCGATTCATAAAACTAGCCAATTCTGTGAATTTTGTAATGTTCTATTAGAGGTCTTTTTTTTTTTTTTTTTTTTAATGCATAGAGTGAGGATAATACCAAATCTACTAAATAGTCCACCGTAAAATTAGATTAGACATATCGAAAAGGCTGTAAAATAGACAAGGTGGATATTATTGTCCCCAGTTTATAGATACAATCATGGTTGATAGAAATTGTAGCTTTTTCAAGATGTCACATCCAAAAATTGAGAGCCGAAACATAACTCCAGGCATTCTGACTTCTAATCTCACATTACAGCCAAATTCTCCATTCATCTTTACTGCCTTCCTTTCGTTTTCTTTTTCCTCTTTTTTCTTTTTTTTCTTTTCTCTTTTCTTTCTTTAGCAAAAAGAGACTGCACTAAACATTTATTGTACATGAATCCCCTTCACTATTTGAAAACACTTTTCATGTTACCTCTGTAATACACGTTTTCAAAGGTAACTGTGCATTATTCATTTCATTATCTATATATCCTGATTTCTTACCATTCTTGATTCATTTCTCAGAAAGGTAACCAACATATCAGAGCTTCTCTCATGGTATAGGTCAAGTAATGCACACTTTCTGACATGGTCTATATAGAACTGTTTTTAGTGGTTATCTGTCTGATATTAGACACCGTATTTCAATGAACACATCCACTATTTAAAAGTCACATGTTCTCACTTATTTGTGGGAGCTAAAAATAAATAAATAAATACACAAAAATAGTGGGGGAGAGAGAAGACACAAAAATTACAAGTCCTTGAAGTTGATAGACAAGCAAACAGAAAGGACATTGTTGGGTGGGAGGGGGGACAGGGAGGTGGGAGGGAGGTTTCGGGAATGGGCCACAATAATCAACCACATTGTATATCAACAAAATAAAATAAAATTTGGAAGAATAAAAAAAAGTCACATCAATTTACCGATTTATATTCAGAAAAGATCTTAAAAAGCTTTTAAGAATTACTGCAGTGAAGCTAATTCTTACCAATTCTTGTACTTGCAGAATATTTTTAACCTAAATGCATTCATTTACGTTTATCCTTGTGAAGCATGATGCTCCTGAATTCTACATATCAGTCTATTCTGTCAGGAACCTTCTGGATCTTAATTTTGTCATCCATCATATTATGTCTTTCTCTGCTTTCTGTCATCTATAATCTTGATAAATATAACTTTACTTTGATCCAAATTGTTTGAAAATATAATTCCACAGGATAAAGCTGTGAATTTTAGACAAGCTTCTTTAAGCTTTGTTTTCCTCATTTTTAAAATGATGGAATTCAGTTAGATGATCTCAGTGGTCTTTTCCAGTTCTATAATTCTTTGACCAGCAAATAATAGTCATATTATGCTAAATAAGTATTCTTTAGGAAATATCAAGATATAGATATATTAGATGCTTAAACAACCAGTCTTTAACTCTCTAAAAATTTTAGTTTATTATTATTTACATTTAATGTACACAATAGAAATTCATTTTTATTCTTTTATATTACAATTGCCTTATTAAGTGAGAAAAAAGGGGGTAGAGTTACAGCTGTGAGAAATTGTGCCAATCCTGCAGAACTCATAGATATGAACTCCAACCTACTTATGTGAAATGTGATAGGAAAATTTGGGATAGCTGCATTTTAAGCTCTTTGACTAAGGTAATGTATCTTATTTTCCACAGTATCCCTGAAGAATTTTATGGTACAGAATACTTCTGTTTTATTTTCAACTTGCATAACATGTGAATGGACAAATAGACTAATTAGATATTTTATATATATATATTTATATTTTATTTTTTATTGAAGCATAATTGACTATACATATTTTGGGGGTATAATGTTGACTACCATTATTTGTGTACAATATGTGATGACCAAATCAATATTATTAGCACATTTATAATTACAAGTCATAATTATTCTTTGTGCTCTTATCCATTTGTCCTTAATATCCCTCTCCCTCCCCCATCCCACCTCCAATAACTATAGATTTGTTCTCTCCTGAAAATTCAATGTATTATCGTGTTTTTCCTTCCTTCCATGCATCCATCACCCACTTATGAGTGAGGATATGCAGTATTTCTCTTCTGTGCCTGGCTTATTTCACTTAAGTAATTTTCTCCAAGCTTATCCATGTTACAGCAAATGGCAGGATTCCATTCATTTTTATGGCTGAGTAGTATTTCATTGTGTATATATACCATATTTTCCTTATCCTGTCATCAACGGACATTTAGGTGGTTCCTTATTTTTATATTGTGTATAGAGTTGTGATGAATATGAGAGTGCAAGTATCCCTTCACCATGATGATTTCCATTCCTTTGCATATATACCCAGAAGTGGGATTCCTGGATAATATGATATTTCTACCTGTAGTTGTTCCAGTTGTTTTCCATAATGGTTGTATTATTTCACAGTTCCACCAATAGAGTAGAAAATTTCCCCTTTCTCCACACCCTCACCAATATTTGTTATTCTCGTTCTTCTTAATAATGGCAAGTCTAACTGAGATGAAATGGTATCTCAGTTTGGGTTTGATTTAGATTTCCCTGATGCTTAGTGATGCTGAGTATTTTTTCATTTACCTGTTGCCATTTGTATATCTTCTTTTGAAAGATGTCTATTCAGATCCTTGGCTCATTTATTAATTGGATTATTTGTTTTCTCTTCTATGAAGTTGTTTGATTTCCTTATACATTCTGCACATTAATCCCTTATCTGATGTACAGTTTGCCAATATTTTCTCCTATTCTGCAGGTTGTATTTCCACTATTTTCATTGTTTCCTTTGCTGTGCAGAATCTTTTTAGTTTGATATAATACCATTTGTTTATTTTTTTCTTTGGTTTCTTATGCTTTTGGGGTCTCAGTTATAAAGTCTTTGCCCAGTCCTACTTCCTGAAGTGTTTCCCCTATGTTTTCTTTTGGTATTTTTATGGTTGGGGGTCTTATACTTAAGTCCTTCATCCATTTTGAGTTGAGTTTGTTACATGGCAAGAGGGAGAGGTTTAGTTTCATGTTTTGCATATGGATGTCCACCTTTCCCAACACCATTTGCTGAAGAGGCAATCTTTTCTCCAATGTTTGTTCTCGTAGCCTTTGTCAAAAATCACTTGATGTAAGTATGTGGGTTAATTTCTGGGTTCTCTATTCTGTTCCAATGGTCTAAGTGTCTGTTTTTATGCCAGTACCATGCTGTTTTACAATAGTCTCAGAGTATAATTTTTTACTAGTTACAATAGTCTCAGAGTATAATTTGAAGTCATGTAGTGTTATGCCTCTGGATTGAAGTTTCTTGCTCAGGATTGCTGTGGCAATATTCCTGGTCTTTTGTTATTCCATATGAATGTTAATATTTTTTTCTCTCTTGATATTTTGAAGAGGATTGCAGTGAATCTGTAGATAGCTTTGAGTAGTATGGACATTTTAACTATCTTAATTTTTCCAATTCAAGAGTATGGAATGTCTTTCCACCTTTCTGAGTCTTTAATTTCTTTCAGCAGTATTTTGTAGTTCTCATTGTAGAGATTTTTCATTTCCATGGCTAAATCGATTCTAAGATATTTCAGTTTTTTGGTGACTTGTAAAAGGGTTTGTTTTCTTGATTTCTTTTTCTGCTTGTTCATTATTGGAGTATATAAACATTACTGATTTTTGTGTGTTGATTTTGTATCCTTGCAACTTTACTGAACATTTTTATCAGCTCTGAATTTTTTGGTAGAATCTCTCTCTCTCTCCCCCTTTCTCTTTCTCTTTCTCTCTCTCAATACATACACACATACATATATATATATAATCATGCCATCTGTGAACAAGGACAGTTTGATTTCATCCTTTCTGATTTGGATGCTTTATTTCTATCTCTTGCCTGATTGCTCTGACTAGTACTTCCAATACTATGTTAAATAGGAGTGGTGAGTGTGGGCATCCTTACCTTGTTCCTGTTTTTAAGAGAAAAGTTTCAGCTTTTCCCCATTTAGGGTGATGTTGGCAATTGATTTATCATATATGGCTCTTACTGTGTTAACATACTTTTTCTTCTATATATAATTTGCATAGAGCCTTTGTCATGAAGGGATGTTGAATTTTGTTGAATGCTATTCCTGTGTCTATTGAGATAGTCATATGAGATAGTCATAGACCTTCATTTTATCTATATGGTGCGTCACATTTATTAATTTGTGTATGTTAAACCATCCTTGCATCCTTAGGATGAATCCCACATGATCATGGTGTATAATTATTTTGATATGTTGCTGTATTCTGATTGCAAATATTTTGTGGAGGATTTTTGAGTCTAATTCAAGGAAATTGGCTTGTAGTTTTCTTTTTTTATTGCATCTTTGTCTGATTTGGGTATCAGAGCAATGCTTACTTCATAGAATGTGTTTGGGAGAGTGGCCTCTCTTACAACTTTTAGAATAGTTTGAAAAGAATTGGTATTATTTTCTCTTAAAGATTTGGTAGAATTCAGCAGTAAAGTCATCCAGTCCTGGGCTTTTCTTGGCTGAAAGACTGCTTCAGTCTCATTACTTGTTATTGATCTATTAAGGTTTTCTGTTTTTCCTTTGTCCAGTCTTCATAGTTTATATGTGTCTAGAAATTTATCCAATTCCTCCATGTTATATTTGTTGGCATATGGTTGTTTATAATAGTCTCTAATGATTTTTGTATTTCTGTGGTATCAGTTGTAATGTCTCCTTTTTTTTTTCATTTCTGATTTATTTATTTTGGTCTTTTTTATTTTTATTTTTTTTGTTAACCTAACTAATGGTTTGTCTATTTAATCTATCTGTTCGAGAAATCAAGTTTTTATTTCATTGATCTTTTGTATCATTTTGGGGGCCTCAATTTCATTTAGTTTTTTCTGTTTTTAATTATTTCTTTCTGAATACTACTTTTAATATTGAATTGTCTTTGTTGTTCTAGTTCTTTGAAGTGTAGCATTAGGTCATTTATATGAAGTGTTTCCATTCTTTTGACGTACACATTTATTTCAATGAACTTCCCTCTTAGTACTGCTTTTGCAGTATCCCGCAAGTTTTGGTGTGATGTGTCTTTATTTTTGTTAGTTTCAAGAAATATTTTGATTTCTTGTTTAATCTTCTTGGATCCATAGGTCATTCAGGAGCCTGTTCTTTAATTTCCATGTGTTTGTATAGTTTCAAGAATTTTGCTTTTTATTTATTTCCTGCTTTGATCTGTGGTTTGAACAGATTTATGACATGATTTTGATTTTTTAAAAAATTTACTGAGACTTGATTTGTGATCCATCATGTTGTCTATCTTTAGAATGTTCCATGTGCTGATGAAAAGAATGTGTATTCTGTAGTTGTTGGATTAAACGTTCTGTAGATATCTGCCAGGTCAAATTAGTCTAAGGTGTAATTTAAATCCTGTGTTTCTCTGTTGATTTGTTTGTAGATGAGGTGCACAATGCTGAGAGAGGGGTCTTTGGGTTCCCTACTATTATAGTATTGTGGTCTATCTCTTTCTAATGTCTAATTGTGTTTGCTTTATATATCTAGGTGCTCTGGTGTTGGGTTCACACAAATTTATCATTCTTATGCCTTCTTGCTTGATAGATCACTTTATCATTATATAGTGGCCTTCTTTGTCTCTTCATATAGTTTTTGGTTTAAAGTCTGTTTTACACAATAGAAGAATAGTTGTTCCTCCTCATTCCTGGTTTCCATTTGCATGGTACATATTTTTCTATGCTTTCATTTTTAGTCTGTGTGAGTCTTTACAGGTGAGGTGAGACTTTTGAAGATACCACATAGATGGGTCTAGCTTTTTAATCAAAGAAGTCTATCTTTTGAATGGGGAATTTAATCCATTCACATTTACGGTTGTTATTGACAGGCATTGTTTTACTCCAGGCATTTTATTTATTTATTTATTTATTTTTTAGATGTTTTAAATACCTTTTGTTCCTTTCTTTCCCTTTTATTATTTGTCTTCAATGCTTGTTGGTTTTTTGAGGTGGTAAGATATTGTTTTCTCTCTTTTCCATTTGCATTTTTGTTTTACCTGTGGGTTTTGTTCTTTCTTGTGTATTCATGAAAGTGATTACTGTTTTTCAGATTCCATGTGGAGAACTCCCTGGAAAATTTCTTGAAGGGCTGGTCTTGTGGTGGTGAACTCTGGCAGTTTTTGTTTGTCTGGGAAATACACTACTTCTCCCTCATTTTTGAAGAGTAACCTTGCAAGATACAGTATTCTTGGTTGGCAATTTTTTTTCTTTTTAGCATTTTGAGTATATCATCCCATCTTCTTCTGGCATGTAGAGTTTCTGTTGAGAAGTATGCATTTATTCTGATAGTGGCTCCCTTATAGGTAACGACATTTTTCTCTTGCTGCTTTTCATATTCTCTCTGTCGTTGAGCTTTGCCAGTTTGACTATAATGTGCTTCAGAGAGGACTTTTTGGACTGAATATGTTTAGGGATCTTTGGGCTTCCTGGATCTGTTTGCTTGTGTCTCACCCTAAAACTAGGAAGTTTTCCATTATTATTTCGTTGAATAGGTTTTCAATGAGTTTCCCTTTTTCCTCCCCTTCTGGAATACCCATGGTCTGATGTTTGTGTGCAGAAGGTTGTCTGCTCACTTTCTTATTTCTTAGATTTTCTTCATTTTTTTAAAATTAATTTTTCCTGTTAGTGTCCACCTGGGTTATTTTATTTTATTTTTTTTTTTTGATGTGTAAATAAGACTTTTATTTTATGTGAATTGTCTCCCTATTCTGTTCTACAATTCTTTTTTTTTTTTTTTTTAATTTTATTTTGTCGATATACATTGTAGCTGATTAATGCTCCCCATCACCAAAACCTCCCTCCCTTCTCCCTCCCCCCCTCCCCCCCAACAATGTCCTTTCTGTTTGTTTGTTGTATCAACTTCAAATAATTGTGGTTGTTATATCTTCTTCCCCCCCCCGCCCCAGTTTGTGTGTGTGTGTGTGTATGTGTGTGTGTGAATTTATATATTAATTTTTAGCTCCCTCCAATAAGTGAGAACATGTGGTATTTCTCTTTCTGTGCCTGACTTGTTTCACTTAATATAGTTCTCTCAAGGTCCATCCATGTTGTTGCAAATGGCAGTATTTCATTCGTTTTTATAGCTGAGTAGTATTCCATTGTGTAGATGTACCACATTTTCCGAATCTACTCATCTGATGATGGGCATTTGGGCTGGTTCCAACTCTTGGCTATTGTAAAGAGTGCTGCGATGAACACTGGGGAACAGGTATACCTTCGACTTGATGATTTCCATTCCTCTGGGTATATTCCCAACAGTGGGATGGCTGGGTCGTATGGTAGATCTATTTGCAATTGTTTAAGGAACCTCCATACCATTTTCCATAGAGGCTGCACCATTTTGCAGTCCCACCAACAATGTATGAGAGTTCCTTTTTCTCCGCAGCCTCGCCAGCATTTATCGTTCATAGTCTTTTGGATTTTAGCCATCCTAACTGGGGTTAGATGGTATCTCAATGTGGTTTTGATTTGCATTTCCCGGATGCTGAGTGATGTTGAGCATTTTTTCATATGTCTATTGGCCATTTGGATATCTTCCTTAGAGAAATGCCTACTTAGCTCTTTTGCCCATTTTTTAATTGGGTTGCTTGTTTTCTTCTTGTAAAGTTGTTTGAGTTCCTTATATATTCTGGATATTAATCCTTTGTCAGATGTATATTTTGCAAATATTTTCTCCCACTCTGTTGGTTGTCTTTTAACTCTTTTAATTGTTTCTTTTGCTGTGCAGAAGCTTTTTAGTTTGATATAATCCCATTTGTTTATTTTTCCTTTGGTTGCCCGTGCTTTTGGGGTCGTATTCATGAAGTCTGTGCCCAGTCCTATTTCCTGAAGTGTTTCCCCTATGTTTTCTTTAAGAAGTTTTATTGTCTCAGGGTGTATATTTAAATCCTTAATCCATTTTGAGTTGATTTTAGTATACGGTGAGAGGTATGGATCTAGTTTCATTCTCCTGCATATCGATATCCAGTTATCCCAGCACCACTTGCTGAAGAGGCAGTCCCTTCCCCAGTGAATAGGCTTGGTGCCTTTGTCAAAGATCAGATGGCAGTAAGTGTGTGGGTTGATTTCTGGATTCTCTATTCTATTCCATTGGTCAGTGTGTCTGTTTTTATGCCAGTACCATACTGTTTTGGTTATTATAGCTTTGTAGTATAGCTTAAAGTCAGGTAGTGTTATGCCTCCAGCTTTATTTTTTTTGCTGAGCATTGCTTTGGCTATTCGTGGTCTTCTATTGTTCCATATAAATGTCTGAATAGTTTTTTCCATTTCTGAGAAAAATGTCTTTGGAATTTTGATGGGGATTGCATTGAATTTGTATATCACTTTGGGTAGTATGGACATTTTCACTATGTTGATTCTTCCAATCCAAGAGCATGGAATATCTTTCCATCTTCTTGTATCCTCTCTAATTTCTCTCAGCAGTGGTTTGTAGTTCTCATGATAGAGATTTTTCACCTCCTTGGTTAACTCAATTCCTAAGTATTTTATTTTTTTGGTGGCTATTCTAAATGGGCAGGCTTTCTTGATTTCTCCTTCTGCATGTTCACTATTGGAGAAAAGAAATGCTACTGATTTTTGTGTGTTGATTTTGTATCCTGCTACTGTGCTGAAATCATTTATCAATTCCAACAGTTTTTTTGTAGAGGTTTTAGGCTGTTCGATATATAGGATCATGTCATCTGCAAACAGGGACAGTTTGACTTCATCTTTTCCAATCTGGATGCCCTTTATTTCCTTCTCTTCTCTGATTGCTCTGGCTAGTACTTCCAACACTATATTGAATAGGAGTGGTGAGAGTGGGCATCCTTGTCTAGTGCCTGTTCTTAAAGGAAAAGCTTTCAGCTTTTCCCCATTCAGGATGATATTGGCAGTGGGTTTGTCATATATGGCTTTAATTATGTTGAGATACTTTCCTCTATACCTAATTTATAGAGGGTCTTTGTCATGAATGAGTGCTGAACTTTATCAAATGCTTTTTCAGCATCTATAGAGATGATCATATGGTCCTTGTGTTTGAGTTTATTAATATGGTGTATCACATTTATTGATTTGCGTATGTTGAACCAACCTTGCATCCCTGGGATGAATCCCACTTGATCGTGATGAATAATTTTTCGTATGTGTTGCTGTATTCTGTTTGCTAGTATTTTAGTGAGGATTTTTGCATCTATATTCATCAAGGATATCGGCCTGTAGTTTTCTTTTTTGGTTATATCTTTACCTGGTTTTGGTATCAGGATGATGTTTGCTTCATAGAATGAGTTTGGGAGATTTGCGTCCGTTTCAATCTTTTGGAATAGTTTGTAAAGAATCGGTGTCAATTCCTCTTTGAATGTTTGGTAAAATTCTGCTGTGAATCCATCTGGTCCTGGGCTTTTCTTTGTTGGGAGCTTTCTGATAACAGCTTCAATCTCCTTTATTGTTATTGGTCTGTTCAAATTTTCTACGTCTTCACGGTTCAGTTTTGGGAGCTTGTGTGTGTCCAGAAATTTATCCATTTCCTCCAGATTTTCAAATTTGTTGGCGTATAGTTGTTTATAGTAGTCTCGAATGATTCCTTGTATTTCAGATGAATCAGTTGTAATATCGCCTTTTTCATTTCTAATTTTTGTTATTTGAGTCTTCTCTCTTCTTTTTTTTGTTAGCCATGCTAATGGTTTGTCAATTTTATTTATCTTTTCAAAAAACCAACTTTTTGATTCGTTGATCTTTTGAATTGTTTTTTGGTTTTCAATTTCATTCAGTTCTGCTCTGATCTTAATGATTTCTTTCCGTCTGCTAACTTTAGGATTGGATTGTTCTTGTTTTTCTAGTTCTTTAAGGTGAAGTGTTAGGTTGTTCACTTGCCATCTTTCCATTCTTCTGAAGTGAGCATTTAATGCAATAAATTTTCCCCTCAATACTGCTTTTGCAGTATCCCACAGGTTTTGGTATGATGTATCATTGTTTTCATTAGTTTCAGTAAACTTTTTGATTTCCTGCTTGATTTCTTCTTGGACCCATATGTCATTAAGTAGAATGCTGTTTAATTTCCATGTGTTTGTATAGTTTCCAGAGTTTTGTTTGTTATTAATTTCTAGTTTTAATCCATTGTGGTCTGAGAAGATACATGGGATAATTCCAATTTTTTTGAATTTATTGAGACTTGATTTGTGACCTAATATGTGATCTATCCTGGAGAATGATCCATGTGCTGATGAGAAGAATGAATATTCTGAGGTTGTTGGGTGGAATGTTCTGTAGATATCTGCCAATTCCAATTGGTCTAGAGTCTTGTTTAGATCTTGTGTTTCTCTACTGATTCTTTGCCTAGATGATCTGTCTAATATTGACAGTGGAGTGTTCAGGTCCCCTGCTATTATGGTATTAGTGTCTATTTCCTTCTTTAGGTCTAATAGAGTTTGTTTTATAAATCTGGCTGCTCCAACATTGGGTGTGTACATATTTATGATTGTTATGTCTTCTTGATGGATCAGTCCTTTTATCATTAAGTAGTGTCCCTCATTGTCTCTTTTTATGGTTTTTAGTTTAAAGTCTATTTTGTCAGATATAAGAATAGCCACTCCAGCTCGTTTTTCTTTTCTGTTTGCATGGTAAATCTTTTTCCATCCTTTCACTCTTAGTCTGTGTGAATCTTTATGGGTGAGGTGGGTCTCTTGTAGGCAGCATATAGTTGGGTCCTGCTTTTTGATCCAGTCAGCCAGTCTGTGTCTTTTAATTGGGGAATTTAAGCCTTTAACATTAAGAGTTGTTATTGAAAGGTGTTGATTTATTCCTAGCATTTTATTGGTTGTTTGGTTGTCTTAGGTGTCTTTTGTTCCTTGCTTTCTGATTTACTGTTTGGTTTCTTTGTTTGTTGGTTCCTTAGGTTGTAGATAGTGTTTTTGTTAGCTTGCTTTCTCTTCATGAATGCCATTTTTATTGTACTAGCGGGTTTAGATTTTTCTTAGGTTTTTATGGCAGTGGTAGTTATTTTTCAGGAACCAAACCCAGTACTCCCTTGAGGATTTCTTGTAAGGGTGGTCTTGTGGTAGTGAACTCCCGCAGTTTTTGTATGTCTGAGAAATATACTATTTGCCCTTCATTTCGGAAGGATAGCCTTGCAGGGTAGAGTATTCTTGGCTGGCAATCTTTGTCTTTTAGTATTTTGAAAATATCATCCCATTCCTTTCTAGCTTTTAGGGTTTGTGATGAAAAGTCTGATGTTAACCTGATTGGGGCTCCCTTATAGGTGATTTGACGCTTCTCTCTTGCAGCTTTTAAGATTCTCTCTTTGTCTCTGAGTTTTGCCAATTTGACTATGACATGTCTTGGAGAAGGCCTTTTTGGGTTGAATACGTTTGGAGATCGTTGAGCTTCCTGGATCTGAAGATCTGTGATTTTTCCTATACCTGGGAAGTTTTCTGCCACTATTTTGTTGAATATGTTTTCAATGGAATCTCCATTTTCCTCCCCTTCTGGAATACCCATGACTCGGATATTTGAGCGCTTGAGGTTGTCTGATATCTCTCTCAGATTTTCTTCCATGTCCTTGATTCTTTTTTCTTTCTTTTTGTCTGCTTGTGTTATTTCAAACAGCCCATCTTCAAGTTCAGAGGTTCTCTCTTCAACTTCGACAAGCCTGCTGGTTAAACTCTCCGTTGTGTTTTTTATTTCGCTGAATAACTTCTTCAGTTCAGCAAGTTCTGCTACATTTTTTTTTTTTTTTTTTTGATTGCTTTGCTTTGCTGCAGCAGAATTGATTTTTTTTTTTTTTTTTTAAATTTTATTTTGTCGATATACATTGTAGCTGATTAATGCTCCCCATCACCAAAACCTCCCTCCCTTCTCCCTCCCCCCCTCCCCCCCAACCATGTCCTTTCTGTTTGTTTGTTGTATCAACTTCAAATAATTGTGGTTGTTATATCTTCTTACCCCCCCCCCGTTTGTGTGTGTATGTGTGTATGTGTGTGTGTGAATTTATATATTAATTTTTAGCTCCCACCAATAAGTGAGAACATGTGGTATTTCTCTTTCTGTGCCTGACTTGTTTCACTTAATATAATTCTCTCGAGGTCCATCCATGTTGTTGCAAATGGCAGTATTTCATTCGTTTTTATAGCTGAGTAGTATTCCATTGTGTAGATGTACCACATTTTCCGTATCCACTCATCTGATGATGGGCATTTGGGCTGGTTCCAACTCTTGGCTATTGTAAAGAGTGCTGCGATGAACATTGGGGAACAGGTATACCTTCGACTTGATGATTTCCATTCCTCTGGGTATATTCCCAACAGTGGGATGGCTGGGTCGTATGGTAGATCTATTTGCAATTGTTTAAGGAACCTCCATACCATTTTCCATAGAGGCTGCACCATTTTGCAGTCCCACCAACAATGTATGAGAGTTCCTTTTTCTCCGCAGCCTCGCCAGCATTTATTGTTCATAGTCTTTTGGATTCTAGCCATCCTAACTGGGGTTAGATGGTATCTCAATGTGGTTTTGATTTGCATTTCCCGGATGCTGAGTGATGTTGAGCATTTTTTCATATGTCTGTTGGCCATTTGGATATCTTCCTTAGAGAAATGCCTACTTAGCTCTCTTGCCCATTTTTTAATTGGGTTGCTTGTTTTCTTCTTGTAAAGTTGTTTGAGTTCCTTATATATTCTGGATATTAATCCTTTGTCAGATGTATATTTTGCAAATATTTTCTCCCACTCTGTTGGTTGTCTTTTAACTCTTTTAATTGTTTCTTTTGCTGTGCAGAAGCTTTTTAGTTTGATATAATCCCATTTGTTTATTTTTCCTTTGGTTGCCCGTGCTTTTGGGGTCGTATTCATGAAGTCTGTGCCCAGTCCTATTTCCTGAAGTGTTTCCCCTATGTTTTCTTTAAGAAGTTTTATTGTCTCAGGGTGTATATTTAAATCCTTAATCCATTTTGAGTTGATTTTAGTATATGGTGAGAGGTATGGATCTAGTTTCATTCTCCTGCATAACGATATCCAGTTATCCCAGCACCACTTGCTGAAGAGGCAGTCCCTTCCCCAGTGAATAGGCTTGGTGCCTTTGTCAAAGATCAGATGGCAGTAAGTGTGAGGGTTGATTTCTGGATTCTCTATTCTATTCCATTGGTCCGTGTGTCTGTTTTTATGCCAGTACCATACTGTTTTGGTTATTATAGCTTTGTAGTATAGCTTAAAGTCAGGTAGTGTTATGCCTCCAGCTTTATTTTTTTTGCTGAGCATTGCTTTGGCTATTCGTGGTCTTTTATTGTTCCATATAAATGTCTGAATAGTTTTTTCCATTTCTGAGAAAAATGTCTTTGGAATTTTGATGGGGATTGCATTGAATTTGTATATCACTTTGGGTAGTATGGACATTTTCACTATGTTGATTCTTCCAATCCAAGAGCATGGGATATCTTTCCATCTTCTTGTATCCTCTCTAATTTCTCTCAGCAGTGGTTTGTAGTTCTCATTATAGAGATTTTTCACCTCCTTGGTTAACTCAATTCCTAAGTATTTTATTTTTTTGGTGGCTATTGTAAATGGGCAGGCTTTCTTGATTTCTCGTTCTGCATGTTCACTATTGGAGAAAAGAAATGCTACTGATTTTTGTGTGTTGATTTTGTATCCTGCTACTGTGCTGAAATCATTTATCAATTCCAACAGTTTTTTTGTAGAGGTTTTAGGCTGTTCGATATATAGGATCATGTCATCTGCAAACAGGGACAGTTTGACTTCATCTTTTCCAATCTGGATGCCCTTTATTTCCTTCTCTTCTCTGATTGCTCTGGCTAGTACTTCCAACACTATGTTGAATAGGAGTGGTGAGAGTGGGCATCCTTGTCTAGTGCCTGTTCTTAAAGGAAAAGCTTTCAGCTTTTCCCCATTCAGGATGATATTGGCAGTGGGTTTGGCATATATGGCTTTAATTATGTTGAGATACTTTCCCTCTATACCTAATTTATAGAGGGTCTTTGTCATGAATGAGTGCTGAACTTTATCAAATGCTTTTTCAGCATCTATAGAGATGATCATATGGTCCTTGTGTTTGAGTTTATTAATATGGTGTATCACATTTATTGATTTGCGTATGTTGAACCAACCTTGCATCCCTGGGATGAATCCCACTTGATCGTGATGAATAATTTTTCGTATGTGTTGCTGTATTCTGTTTGCTAGTATTTTAGTGAGGATTTTTGCATCTATATTCATCAAGGATATGGGCCTGTAGTTTTCTTTTTTGGTTATATCTTTACCTGGTTTTGGTATCAGGATGATGTTTGCTTCATAGAATGAGTTTGGGAGATTTGCGTCCGTTTCAATCTTTTGGAATAGTTTGTAAAGAATCGGTGTCAATTCCTCTTTGAATGTTTGGTAAAATTCTGCTGTGAATCCATCTGGTCCTGGGCTTTTCTTTGTTGGGAGCCTTCTGATAACAGCTTCAATCTCCTTTATTGTTATTGGTCTGTTCAAATTTTCTACGTCTTCACGGTTCAGTTTTGGGAGCTTGTGTGTGTCCAGAAATTTATCCATTTCCTCCAGATTTTCAAATTTGTTGGCGTATAGTTGTTTATAGTAGTCTCGAATGATTCCTTGTATTTCAGATGAATCAGTTGTAATATCGCCTTTTTCATTTCTAATTTTTGTTATTTGAGTCTTCTCTCTTCTTTTTTTTGTTAGCCATGCTAATGGTTTGTCAATTTTATTTATCTTTTCAAAAAACCAACTTTTTGATTCGTTGATCTTTTGAATTGTTTTTTGGTTTTCAATTTCATTCAGTTCTGCTCTGATCTTAATGATTTCTTTCCGTCTGCTAACTTTAGGATTGGATTGTTCTTGTTTTTCTAGTTCTTTAAGGTGAAGTGTTAGGTTGTTCACTTGCCATCTTTCCATTCTTCTGAAGTGAGCATTTAATGCAATAAATTTTCCCCTCAATACTGCTTTTGCAGTATCCCACAGGTTTTGGTATGATGTATCATTGTTTTCATTAGTTTCAATAAACTTTTTGATTTCCTGCTTGATTTCTTCTTGGACCCATATGTCATTAAGTAGAATGCTGTTTAATTTCCATGTGTTTGTATAGTTTCCAGAGTTTTGTTTGTTATTAATTTCTAATTTTAATCCATTGTGGTCTGAGAAGATACATGGGATAATTCCAATTTTTTTGAATTTATTGAGACTTGATTTGTGACCTAATATGTGATCTATCTTGGAGAATGATCCATGTGCTGATGAGAAGAATGAATATTCTGAGGTTGTTGGGTGGAATGTTCTGTAGATATCTGCCAATTCCAATTGGTCTAGAGTCTTGTTTAGATCTTGTGTTTCTCTACTGATTCTTTGCCTAGATGATCTGTCTAATATTGACAGTGGAGTGTTCAGGTCCCCTGCTATTATGGTATTAGTGTCTATTTCCTTCTTTAGGTCTAATAGAGTTTGTTTTATAAATCTGGTTGCTCCAACATTGGGTGCGTACATATTTATGATTGTTATGTCTTCTTGATGGATCAGTCCTTTTATCATTAAGTAGTGTCCCTCATTGTCTCTTTTTATGGTTTTTAGTTTAAAGTCTATTTTGTCAGATATAAGAATAGCCACTCCAGCTCGTTTTTCTTTTCTGTTTGCATGGTAAATCTTTTTCCATCCTTTTACTCTTAGTCTGTGTGAATCTTTATGGGTGAGGTGGGTCTCTTGTAGGCAGCATATAGTTGGGTCCTGCTTTTTGATCCAGTCAGCCAGTCTGTGTCTTTTAATTGGGGAATTTAAGCCTTTAACATTAAGAGTTGTTATTGAAAGGTGTTGATTTATTCTTAGCATTTTATTGGTTGTTTGGTTGTCTTAGGTATCTTTTGTTCCTTGCTTTCTGATTTACTGTTTGGTTTCTTTGTTTGTTGGTTCCTTAGGTTGTAGATAGTGTTTTTGTTAGCTTGTTTTCTCTTCATGAATGCCATTTTTATTGTACTAGCGGGTTTAGATTTTTCTTAGGTTTTTATGGCAGTGGTAGTTATTTTTCAGGAACCAAACCCAGTACTCCCTTGAGGATTTCTTGTAAGGGTGGTCTTGTGGTAGTGAACTCCCGCAGTTTTTGTTTGTCTGAGAAATATACTATTTGCCCCTCATTTCGGAAGGATAGCCTTGCAGGGTAGAGTATTCTTGGCTGGCAATCTTTGTCTTTTAGTATTTTGAAAATATCATCCCATTCCTTTCTAGCTTTTAGGGTTTGTGATGAGAAGTCTGATGTTAACCTGATTGGGGCTCCCTTATAGGTGATTTGACGCTTCACTCTTGCAGCTTTTAAGATTCTCTCTTTGTCTCTGAGTTTTGCCAATTTGACTATGACATGTCTTGGAGAAGGCCTTTTTGGGTTGAATACGTTTGGAGATCGTTGAGCTTCCTGGATCTGAAGATCTGTGATTTTTCCTATACCTGGGAAGTTTTCTGCCACTATTTTGTTGAATATGTTTTCAATGGAATCTCCATTTTCCTCCCCTTCTGGAATACCCATGACTCGGATATTTGAGCGCTTGAGGTTGTCTGATATCTCTCTCAGATTTTCTTCCATGTCCTTGATTCTTTTTTCTTTCTTTTTGTCTGCTTGTGTTATTTCAAACAGCCCATCTTCAAGTTCAGAGGTTCTCTCTTCAACTTCGACAAGCCTGCTGGTTAAACTCTCCGTTGTGTTTTTTATTTCGCTGAATAACTTCTTCAGTTCAGCAAGTTCTGCTACATTTTTTTTTTTTTTTTTTTTTTGATTGCTTTGCTTTGCTGCAGCAGAATTGATTTTTTTTTTTTTTTTTTTTTAAATTTTATTTTGTCGATATACATTGTAGCTGATTAATGCTCCCCATCACCAAAACCTCCCTCCCTTCTCCCTCCCCCCCTCCCCCCCAACCATGTCCTTTCTGTTTGTTTGTTGTATCAACTTCAAATAATTGTGGTTGTTATATCTTCTTACCCCCCCCCCGTTTGTGTGTGTATGTGTGTATGTGTGTGTGTGAATTTATATATTAATTTTTAGCTCCCACCAATAAGTGAGAACATGTGGTATTTCTCTTTCTGTGCCTGACTTGTTTCACTTAATATAATTCTCTCGAGGTCCATCCATGTTGTTGCAAATGGCAGTATTTCATTCGTTTTTATAGCTGAGTAGTATTCCATTGTGTAGATGTACCACATTTTCCGTATCCACTCATCTGATGATGGGCATTTGGGCTGGTTCCAACTCTTGGCTATTGTAAAGAGTGCTGCGATGAACATTGGGGAACAGGTATACCTTCGACTTGATGATTTCCATTCCTCTGGGTATATTCCCAACAGTGGGATGGCTGGGTCGTATGGTAGATCTATTTGCAATTGTTTAAGGAACCTCCATACCATTTTCCATAGAGGCTGCACCATTTTGCAGTCCCACCAACAATGTATGAGAGTTCCTTTTTCTCCGCAGCCTCGCCAGCATTTATTGTTCATAGTCTTTTGGATTCTAGCCATCCTAACTGGGGTTAGATGGTATCTCAATGTGGTTTTGATTTGCATTTCCCGGATGCTGAGTGATGTTGAGCATTTTTTCATATGTCTGTTGGCCATTTGGATATCTTCCTTAGAGAAATGCCTACTTAGCTCTCTTGCCCATTTTTTAATTGGGTTGCTTGTTTTCTTCTTGTAAAGTTGTTTGAGTTCCTTATATATTCTGGATATTAATCCTTTGTCAGATGTATATTTTGCAAATATTTTCTCCCACTCTGTTGGTTGTCTTTTAACTCTTTTAATTGTTTCTTTTGCTGTGCAGAAGCTTTTTAGTTTGATATAATCCCATTTGTTTATTTTTCCTTTGGTTGCCCGTGCTTTTGGGGTCGTATTCATGAAGTCTGTGCCCAGTCCTATTTCCTGAAGTGTTTCCCCTATGTTTTCTTTAAGAAGTTTTATTGTCTCAGGGTGTATATTTAAATCCTTAATCCATTTTGAGTTGATTTTAGTATATGGTGAGAGGTATGGATCTAGTTTCATTCTCCTGCATAACGATATCCAGTTATCCCAGCACCACTTGCTGAAGAGGCAGTCCCTTCCCCAGTGAATAGGCTTGGTGCCTTTGTCAAAGATCAGATGGCAGTAAGTGTGAGGGTTGATTTCTGGATTCTCTATTCTATTCCATTGGTCCGTGTGTCTGTTTTTATGCCAGTACCATACTGTTTTGGTTATTATAGCTTTGTAGTATAGCTTAAAGTCAGGTAGTGTTATGCCTCCAGCTTTATTTTTTTTGCTGAGCATTGCTTTGGCTATTCGTGGTCTTTTATTGTTCCATATAAATGTCTGAATAGTTTTTTCCATTTCTGAGAAAAATGTCTTTGGAATTTTGATGGGGATTGCATTGAATTTGTATATCACTTTGGGTAGTATGGACATTTTCACTATGTTGATTCTTCCAATCCAAGAGCATGGGATATCTTTCCATCTTCTTGTATCCTCTCTAATTTCTCTCAGCAGTGGTTTGTAGTTCTCATTATAGAGATTTTTCACCTCCTTGGTTAACTCAATTCCTAAGTATTTTATTTTTTTGGTGGCTATTGTAAATGGGCAGGCTTTCTTGATTTCTCGTTCTGCATGTTCACTATTGGAGAAAAGAAATGCTACTGATTTTTGTGTGTTGATTTTGTATCCTGCTACTGTGCTGAAATCATTTATCAATTCCAACAGTTTTTTTGTAGAGGTTTTAGGCTGTTCGATATATAGGATCATGTCATCTGCAAACAGGGACAGTTTGACTTCATCTTTTCCAATCTGGATGCCCTTTATTTCCTTCTCTTCTCTGATTGCTCTGGCTAGTACTTCCAACACTATGTTGAATAGGAGTGGTGAGAGTGGGCATCCTTGTCTAGTGCCTGTTCTTAAAGGAAAAGCTTTCAGCTTTTCCCCATTCAGGATGATATTGGCAGTGGGTTTGGCATATATGGCTTTAATTATGTTGAGATACTTTCCCTCTATACCTAATTTATAGAGGGTCTTTGTCATGAATGAGTGCTGAACTTTATCAAATGCTTTTTCAGCATCTATAGAGATGATCATATGGTCCTTGTGTTTGAGTTTATTAATATGGTGTATCACATTTATTGATTTGCGTATGTTGAACCAACCTTGCATCCCTGGGATGAATCCCACTTGATCGTGATGAATAATTTTTCGTATGTGTTGCTGTATTCTGTTTGCTAGTATTTTAGTGAGGATTTTTGCATCTATATTCATCAAGGATATGGGCCTGTAGTTTTCTTTTTTGGTTATATCTTTACCTGGTTTTGGTATCAGGATGATGTTTGCTTCATAGAATGAGTTTGGGAGATTTGCGTCCGTTTCAATCTTTTGGAATAGTTTGTAAAGAATCGGTGTCAATTCCTCTTTGAATGTTTGGTAAAATTCTGCTGTGAATCCATCTGGTCCTGGGCTTTTCTTTGTTGGGAGCCTTCTGATAACAGCTTCAATCTCCTTTATTGTTATTGGTCTGTTCAAATTTTCTACGTCTTCACGGTTCAGTTTTGGGAGCTTGTGTGTGTCCAGAAATTTATCCATTTCCTCCAGATTTTCAAATTTGTTGGCGTATAGTTGTTTATAGTAGTCTCGAATGATTCCTTGTATTTCAGATGAATCAGTTGTAATATCGCCTTTTTCATTTCTAATTTTTGTTATTTGAGTCTTCTCTCTTCTTTTTTTTGTTAGCCATGCTAATGGTTTGTCAATTTTATTTATCTTTTCAAAAAACCAACTTTTTGATTCGTTGATCTTTTGAATTGTTTTTTGGTTTTCAATTTCATTCAGTTCTGCTCTGATCTTAATGATTTCTTTCCGTCTGCTAACTTTAGGATTGGATTGTTCTTGTTTTTCTAGTTCTTTAAGGTGAAGTGTTAGGTTGTTCACTTGCCATCTTTCCATTCTTCTGAAGTGAGCATTTAATGCAATAAATTTTCCCCTCAATACTGCTTTTGCAGTATCCCACAGGTTTTGGTATGATGTATCATTGTTTTCATTAGTTTCAATAAACTTTTTGATTTCCTGCTTGATTTCTTCTTGGACCCATATGTCATTAAGTAGAATGCTGTTTAATTTCCATGTGTTTGTATAGTTTCCAGAGTTTTGTTTGTTATTAATTTCTAATTTTAATCCATTGTGGTCTGAGAAGATACATGGGATAATTCCAATTTTTTTGAATTTATTGAGACTTGATTTGTGACCTAATATGTGATCTATCTTGGAGAATGATCCATGTGCTGATGAGAAGAATGAATATTCTGAGGTTGTTGGGTGGAATGTTCTGTAGATATCTGCCAATTCCAATTGGTCTAGAGTCTTGTTTAGATCTTGTGTTTCTCTACTGATTCTTTGCCTAGATGATCTGTCTAATATTGACAGTGGAGTGTTCAGGTCCCCTGCTATTATGGTATTAGTGTCTATTTCCTTCTTTAGGTCTAATAGAGTTTGTTTTATAAATCTGGTTGCTCCAACATTGGGTGCGTACATATTTATGATTGTTATGTCTTCTTGATGGATCAGTCCTTTTATCATTAAGTAGTGTCCCTCATTGTCTCTTTTTATGGTTTTTAGTTTAAAGTCTATTTTGTCAGATATAAGAATAGCCACTCCAGCTCGTTTTTCTTTTCTGTTTGCATGGTAAATCTTTTTCCATCCTTTTACTCTTAGTCTGTGTGAATCTTTATGGGTGAGGTGGGTCTCTTGTAGGCAGCATATAGTTGGGTCCTGCTTTTTGATCCAGTCAGCCAGTCTGTGTCTTTTAATTGGGGAATTTAAGCCTTTAACATTAAGAGTTGTTATTGAAAGGTGTTGATTTATTCTTAGCATTTTATTGGTTGTTTGGTTGTCTTAGGTATCTTTTGTTCCTTGCTTTCTGATTTACTGTTTGGTTTCTTTGTTTGTTGGTTCCTTAGGTTGTAGATAGTGTTTTTGTTAGCTTGTTTTCTCTTCATGAATGCCATTTTTATTGTACTAGCGGGTTTAGATTTTTCTTAGGTTTTTATGGCAGTGGTAGTTATTTTTCAGGAACCAAACCCAGTACTCCCTTGAGGATTTCTTGTAAGGGTGGTCTTGTGGTAGTGAACTCCCGCAGTTTTTGTTTGTCTGAGAAATATACTATTTGCCCCTCATTTCGGAAGGATAGCCTTGCAGGGTAGAGTATTCTTGGCTGGCAATCTTTGTCTTTTAGTATTTTGAAAATATCATCCCATTCCTTTCTAGCTTTTAGGGTTTGTGATGAGAAGTCTGATGTTAACCTGATTGGGGCTCCCTTATAGGTGATTTGACGCTTCACTCTTGCAGCTTTTAAGATTCTCTCTTTGTCTCTGAGTTTTGCCAATTTGACTATGACATGTCTTGGAGAAGGCCTTTTTGGGTTGAATACGTTTGGAGATCGTTGAGCTTCCTGGATCTGAAGATCTGTGATTTTTCCTATACCTGGGAAGTTTTCTGCCACTATTTTGTTGAATATGTTTTCAATGGAATCTCCATTTTCCTCCCCTTCTGGAATACCCATGACTCGGATATTTGAGCGCTTGAGGTTGTCTGATATCTCTCTCAGATTTTCTTCCATGTCCTTGATTCTTTTTTCTTTCTTTTTGTCTGCTTGTGTTATTTCAAACAGCCCATCTTCAAGTTCAGAGGTTCTCTCTTCAACTTCGACAAGCCTGCTGGTTAAACTCTCCGTTGTGTTTTTTATTTCGCTGAATAACTTCTTCAGTTCAGCAAGTTCTGCTACATTTTTTTTCAGGACATTGATTTCCTTGTATATTTCCTCTTTCAGATCCTGTATACTTTTCCTCATTTCATCATGATGTCTAGCTGAGTTTTCTTGTATCTCATTCAGTTTCCTTAGAATTATCACTCGAAATTCCTTATCAGTTATTTCAAGGGCTTCTTGTTCTATAGGATCTAGAGTATGAGATTTATTAACTTTTGGTGGTGTACTTTCTTGATTTTTTGTATTTCTGGTGTCTTTTTTTTGGTGTTTATTCATTGTGGCAGGGGGTTTCACAGTCCACCGGTTTAAGACTAATGACTAACTAGGATGTTGCTGTGGTTGCCAATTTGGTGTGGCTCCCGCCGTGACTGCTCAGTTGGCCTCTAGTGTCTTGTGTGTGTGGTTGCCTCGGGTCTTGGGCTTCTCCGGGGATCCACCTTTCTGGTCAGCTTGTACTCTGCTGGGCTGGTGGATCACGTACCACAGGGTGTGTGATCTCTGTTGAGCTTTCACTTTCTGTACAGGACTTCTCCCCGTTCCGTGTGCTCTGGCCCAGGCTGTTAGATTGTGCAGTGGTGACCCCACCGGGTGTGTGGTTTCTGTCGAGTCTCCGCCTCCCTGGCCGCACGTCTCCCCCCTCTGTGCACACTGTGCTGGGTTGGGGCGTGTCTTCTGCACCCCTCGTCTATCAGCTGGGCCTTCAAGACCCTGCTCAGCACCGCCTCGCCCAGGAAGTCTACCAGGTTTCTGCTAGGCACAGACGACCAGTCTCTCTGGGTGCCTTTGTAGCACTGTGTAGATCTTTCTCGGGTCTTGTTCACCTTTGTATCCCCCCGGTATAAACCGAGTCTAGTGCCCGCCTGCAGCCTGCTCTCCGGCAGGTTCAAGCGGACCTGGGAACTCTCCTACCACATTATTCCCAACCAGAAATTCGTTAGGCTTTTTTCCAAACTGGTGGTCGCAGAGATGGTATCTGCCTCCCAGTAACAGGAAGTTTACCGGGGCCGGAGTCCAGGGTGTGGTGGAGTGACAGTCGGCCCGCCCGTACTTCCTAGCCCTCCCAAAACTGGTCGGGACGCCCCACACCCCCAGCCCTGCCAGAGAACCGCGGAGGGAGTGGGAGAGGAGGCCGGCCCACAGGGTCCGGAAAGCCCCGCGCCAGGCCAAGCAAATAGGCTCAGTGATGGCCGAGCCGGGCGGAGCTGCCCGCACCTGGGAAAATGGAGGCAGCACTGGGGCAGTGAGTGGCCTGGTGGTGCAGGCAGGAGCCGCATGGGCATCCACCCCCCGAACAGAGCTGTGCCAGGGATCACTCACAGTGCTGTGCCAGGTCGGGCGCTCGCTCTGTCTCTGGTTTGTTGCCTTCCGTGTTCTTGGCGCTGCAGCCTCAGGCTGTTCAGTCGCGGCGCCGCTCGGGTGCTCCCAGGAATCTTCTTTAATGCCGGCCTGAAACCTCGAATCCTGAATAGGGCAGCTGGCCGCCTTCAGTGCGGCCCCAGCCTCCGGGATCCTGGCTGCATCCACAGCAGCCCTGGCGCCGTGTTCCCTGTTTCAAGACTCGCTTTTGCAGCTAAGAATCAGTTCTTTTTCTGCTCCACACTTCAAAGCTGTTGCCTGGAAATGAGGCAGCCTCTCCTGCCGGGGGCAAAGTGGCATTGAGCCCCCCGACCGGCCAGCAGCAGCAGTCCTCCCTTAAGAGATGGCCAGAGGAAGGTCCACAAGTTTCCCGGCTGCCTGAGGCCCAGTGGCCACCTTTTCCACCTCAGCTACTCCGCGCCAGCCGCCGCAGCCGCCGCCATCTTGAAACTCCTACCTGGGTTATTTTGAAAATACCTTTTTTGAGGTTGAAATTCTTTCTTCTGCTTGCTTTAACCTGCTGCTTAAGTTCTCTATTCCATTTTTTATTTCATCTAATGAATCCTTCAGTTCCCGGAGTTCATTTACATTCTTTCTTATAGTATTAATCTCACTGTAAATTTCTTCTTCCATATCCTGAACATTTTTTCTCACTTCATTTTGTTCTCTGAGATCTGTTATCTCTCTGAATTTCCTTAAAATTATTGCTCAGAATTCCTTCCTCCCCACTGCCCCAACTCCAGGAGTTTATTTATTTATGTATGTATTTTAAAATTATTTTTATTTATGCATGCTTATAGGGTAAAAAGTTGACTATCCTAATAGTGTATACAATGTGATGATCAAATCAATATTATTACCGTGTTCATCATCACAAATTGTAATTACATTTTGTGCCCCTTACCTAATTACTCCCTATGATCCCTTCTCCTCCCTTTTTCTCAACTCCAGGAACTATATAGCTCTGTTCTTTCCTCTTTAAAGTTTAACATTTAATTATGAACATTCTTTCTTTCATTTTATGTTTGCTCACACATATGAGTGCGGACATGCTGTATTTCTGTTCTTGTGCCTGGCTTGTATAACTTAGCATAATATTCTCCAAGCTCATCCATGTTGCTGTGAATGGCAGAATTTCATTCTTTTTTATGGCAGGATAGTATTTCATTGTGTTTATATACCACATTTTCATTATCCAGTCATCCATCAATGAACATTTATGTTGGTTCCTTATCTTGGTTATCATAAATAAAGCTGTGATGAATGTGGAAGTGCAGGTATCCCTTCAACATTGTGATTTCCATTCCTTGGGTATAAACCCAGTAATGGGACTGCTAAATCTCATGGTATTTCTATCTGTAGTTGTTTGAGAAACCGCCATACTGTTTTCCATAATGGCTATTCTATTTTATAATCCCAACAACAGTGTAGAAGAGTTCCCCTTTCTCAACATCTTTGACAGCATTTGTTATCTCAGTCTTTTAAAAAAATGGTTAGTCTAATTGGGATGAGATGATATCTCATGGGGGTTTTGATTTGCATTTCCCTGATGATTAGTGATGTTGAGCATTTTTTTTCATGTACCTGTTGTCAATTTTTATTTTCTTTTTTTGAATAATATCTGTTCAACTTGTTTGCCCATTTTCTAATTGGATTATTTGATTTTTTACTATGATGTTGTTTGCATTCTTTGTATATTCTGGACATTAATCACTTGACAGACGTGTAGTTTCCAAATATTTTCTCTCATTCAATAGGTTGTCTTTTCACTCTGTTGATTGTTTCTTTTGCTGTGCAGAAGCTTTATAGTTTGATATAATCTCTTTTGTCTACTTTTTCTTCTGTTGCTTGTGCTTTGGGGTTGCATTTATAAAGTCTTTGCCAGTCCTATGCTGTGAAGTATTTCCCTTATGTTTACAGATGAATTACAAGCCACAAGATTTAAGCAGTAATCAGAAGTCTCCCAACAAAGAAAAGCCCAGCATGAAATGGCTTAACAGCTGAATTTACTAAACTTTTAAAGAGTAATTAACACCAACACTTCTCAAATCATCTCAAAAAATTGCAACAGAGGCCATCCTCCCAAATTCATTCTATGAAGCCAGCATCACTCTGATACCAAAACCAGAGATAGACACAAGAAAAAAAGAAAGCTACAGGCTGATATCTTTGATGAACATAGATGCAGAAAAATTCAATAAAATATTAGCAAACATTATACAAGCACACATCCAAAAATTATACCCAATGATCAAGTAAGATTCATCCCAGGGATGCAAAGATGGTTTAACATACAAAAATCAATAAATGTGATATACCACATCAACTACTGCAAGGACAAAAACGTGATTATCTCAATAAATGCACATAAAGCATTGGATTAAATTCAGCATCTCTTCATGATAAATATCCTCAGCAAATTAGGTATAGAAGGAAAATATCTCAATGCAGCAAAAGTCATATATGACAAACCTACCACCAACATCATCCTGAATGGAAAAAAAAATGCAGGTTTTTCCTTTAAAAATGGGAACAATGCAAGGATGCCCACTCTCTCCAGTCTTTTTCAACATAGTATTGGAAGTATTAGAGCATTCAGGCAAGAGAAAGAAATAAAGGGCTTCTGAATTCAAAAAGATGAAGTCAAAATGACACTGTTTGCAGATGACATGATCCTTTATATAGAAAATCCCATAACCTCTACCAATAAACTCTTAGAGCTGATAAACGAATTCAGTAAAGTTGCAGGATACAAGATCAATACACAAAAAAATCAGTAGCATTCTAGCACAGCCACAACAAACAAACAAAAAATAAATCACGAAAGCATGCCTATTTAAAATAGCTATCAAAAGAATAAAATACCTATGAATAAATTTAATCAAAGTGAAAGATCTACACAACAAGAATTACAAAATTCTGCTTAAAGAAATTAAAGAAGACACAAAAATATGGAAAGACATTCTCTGTTCATGGACTGGAATTATTAACCTGGTGAAATGTCTATATTACCAAAGTGATCTATAGATTCAATGCAATTTCCATCAAAATATCAATGACTTTCTTCACAGAAATAGAAAAAAAAAAACAAGCCTAAAATTCATATGCATCAACAAAAGACCCCAAATAGCCAACACAATATCGAACAAATATAAATAAACAAATAAATAAAACTGGAGGCATTATACTACCTGACTTTAAATTATACTGCAAAGCTATAGTAACTAAAATAGCATGGTGCTGGCATAAAAACAGGTACATGGACCAAGGGAAGAGAATAGAGAACCTAGAAATAAACACAGGTGCTTAAAGCCAACTGATCTTTGACAAAGTTGCTAAGAACAAACTTTGGGGAAAAGGCAGCCTCTTCAGTAAATCGTTCTGGGAAAATGGAACGTCCATGCATAGAAAAATGAACCTAGACCCATACTTTTCACCGTGTACCAAAATCAACTCAAAATAGATTAAAGACTTAAGTATAAGACCTGAAACTATAAAATGTTCATAATTCCTTTTCAGATAGATCAAAGCTTTTCTGTTCTTTGGGGTCTAGTACTTGAGAATTAGTGTATTACTTTCATGTGTCATACTTTCTTGTTTATTCATATTTTTAATATCTCTACATTGATGTATGATTATCTGGTAGAGTAGTTGTTTCTTCTATTATTCCTCTATTTGCAGCTCCTGCTGGTGACTCCTCATGTCAATGCAGTCAAGTGTTTAGCAGGTTGCCTGCAGAGTGGTCCCCACTGCTCTGTGCTGGTGAGCCATCTTTGTAGCATCAACAGCTGTGCAAGTGTTTGTGGTGGAACACCAGACTAGAAGAGGTGTTTGTGGTGCTTTTGTCTTCTGTTCAGACAGTTGGGTGCTTCTTGGAGCTTTCACCATGTTCCCTGGTTGCAGGATGCTCTCTTACCTTCTGCTCGACCAGTAGCAGGGGATTCCTGGGGCTTCCACTTGGGTCCCCAGTCACAGGATTCTCTCTTGCCTTCTGCTTAGGTGGCAGAGGAGGTTCCTACCTGGTTTCCAGATGTATAAAACTTTTTGTTATAATTCTGCACTTTTCATTTTGTCAATCAGTAAGTCAGTCATACTTTCAACAACCACATTATCAAATGGTTCCTGTATCATTGGCTACCAACTCCTTCAGGCTATTTTCTGAGGCTGAGAAGTCCAAAGTATAGGGAACACATCTGCCTTCTTGTTGGTGGCAACTTTCCATAGTGATGCGGGGTATCACTTGGTAAATGACTTGAGCAGGAGATGACAGTCTGTATATTAATCTATAAATTAACATACTTACTTACTGTATTAGTCCATTTCTGTTGCTTATAACAGAATACCTGAAACTGGGTAATTTATATGAAATAAAATTTATTTCTTCCACTTTTAGAGGCTGAAAAGTTCATGGTAAAAAGGATGCATTTAGTGAGGGTCTTCTTCTGGGTGCTGACTCTACAGCAGTGCTTGGTATCTCATGGCAAGAACAGCATGAGCAAGACAGCTAATCTTCTCATTTGCTCTCCTTAGAAAGCCATCAGAACCACACCCATGACAACTCATTAATCCATTAATGCATTACTCCATGAATGGGTCAATCCATTCACAAGTGTAGAGTCCTTGAAATCCAATCACCTTTTAGTGGCTCCACCTTGCACCACTATATTGAGGGTTAAGTTCCAACATGAACTTGGGAGACATTCAAACCACAGCACTTACATACACTAAAAACTGTCATTTTAATGCATACCATAATCTGGCACTTTACTTGAAATATAGTTTTGTTTACTAGTTATTGTTTCACATAATAATGCATATATTTATCTAGTGATATTCATATGTTGAAGGTATATAGCCATATATTTTTTCTTATGTGTAGTAATTATAATGCTGCAATCTCAAAATTTCTTTATCTGAAAATTTAGTTGTAGATTTAAAATGTGTTTGCTGAAGAAATTGAAGATACTACGAAATTGTATCATTACTAAGTTAAAAAAAATGTACTGAAGAGTAAATTACTTCTCTAATCTCCTTAAGGAAAGAGGATTATTACTAGTGATTATTTTCCACTTCCCCAGAATTCTGGACCAGATATACTAAAATGCAATCCCATATAAAATGGATAAATTATAGCAAATTTAATTTGAAATGCATTGCTGAGCGCAAAATATAAATCTATGGGAAACAAAGAAAACAAGCTAAAATAAGAATATAAAGAAATATGAAGTCCTAGTATCCTGGTAACAAATTCCCATAAAAGGATCTTAGATTTTTGGAGATTAGGAGCTTTTTGCAGGGGACTAAAAGACTGACTCTGGGACACTGCAAATTTTGGGACTCGAATCTCAGATTCCTGCTTAAAACCTGCATCCTAAAAATGGTAAAATGAAATTGTGGCTGTTTAAATATGTCACTCACAAAGGGCACCAATGAAAATCTCTCTGATGCCAATTGGCTACAGAGGGAAATGTTAATTATAACAATAGCAATAATAATAGGCTCCCCTTAGTACATCTAGCCATAAGCCTGCTCATAAGTGCAATCAGTGCTTGTTTATACTATACAAATTGTGTTAGTGTTCTTAGACTGCAATAAATTATTACAAACTGGTGGCTAAAAACAATAAGAAATTTTTCTCTTTCAGTTCTTAAGGCCAGAAGTCTGAAATCAGTAACACAGGTCTGGAAATGTCAACAGGGCCAAGCTTACTCCAAAGATTTTAAGGAAGAATACATTACTGGCCTATTTCATCTTCTGGTGGCTGCCAGCAGTCTTTGGCTTATAGCCATATACTCCAACCCCTGCCTCTGAGGTAACTCAGGAAAATATCTCCAACTAAAGGTTCTTAACTATATCTGCAAAGACTCTTTCTTTTGCCAAATAAAGTAAAATTTACAGATTTCAGGTATTCTGACATGGGTATCTTTTGTGGCAGAGAACATTTTTCAGACTACCACATACATCATCATCTTGATTAATTTTAAATGATTTCTTTTAATTGTGCATTTTAATGTCTGGGATATGCATCAAAAATTATGTCTGGAGATAAGGATCTGAAATACAGAACCCTCAGATGCAAGCTCATTCACATATAAACTCCCTCCCCAAATTACTGTATATACAGAGAAGCAAGACATCATAAATAAGAATCAGCTGAGATAAGAAGAAACAGATTGAAATTCCGAGAATGTTGAAATTAGCAAAAATGGAATATAAAGTGATTGTGTATTACATGTTTTAAAAGAAGAGAAACAAAGAACATAAAACACATTAAAGATTATAACAATAATAATGTATTATATATTTCAAAATTGCTGACAGTATATATTTTAAATGTTCTTAGTATGAAAAAATAAGTATATTGAGGTAATGGATATGTTAATCTGATTAATTATTTTACAATGTATACATGTTTCATAACATCATATTGTACTCCATAAATATATAAAATTATTATTTGTCCTAAAAAAATAAAATATTAATTTTAAAAAAGTGCTAATTGAAAACAAAAACTTAGAGAATAAGTAATATCATATTTACATAGAGGAATAAAAATATAGCCAAATGCATGAGATTGCTGAGGAAATTACCAGACTATATTACACAAAGATAGGAAAGAGAAAATATGAAACAGGGAATAAAAGATATGAAATGCTGACTATTAAGGTTTACCACTTCTAGTCAAAGAACCAGGAATAAAAAAGGGGAGAGAGAGAATAAAGAGGCACTGTCAAAGGCCACTATTCAAAAGGTAAATGGATAATTTTCCAGAATTGGTAAAGAATATTAAAAAACCATAATAAGAAAAAATATTCTCATGTATCCATATTTACACAAAATATGAAAAAGTACTCAGCTCAACAATAGTGAATACAAAGAAAGCCAGTAATAAAAGCATTCATAAAACTAAATATGTGAATGTATAGTGAAACACAAATGGAATTTACAGTGTTTAGAGAAGAAAGAAGTAAACCATTTGATTTTCTTAACAAATACAGAAAAAAAAGGCTTTAGATAGAATTCAACAAACATTCATGTTAAAATTTTAAATTGGATATTGATGGTAACTTTCTGAAGTTAATTAAATGTATCCATAAAAAGATACACTAAGGTTAATGTTAGAAATATTTGTAAAAATTCAGGAATTAGACAAGGACAGTAAATGTCACCATATTATTTTAATATACACCAACAGAGTAAGAAAAGAAAAAAGAGAAGGTGCAAAGATTGAAAAAAAAAAAGAAAAGAAAGGGGGGGGGAAAAAAAAACCTTATCATCTTTCAGGGATGATATGTCTCCACAGGTAATCCAAGAGAATATGGGGTCAATATATTAGATGAAGAGAATAATTTAGCAAAGCAGTAATGACAGCATACAAAATGCAATTACAGTGCTAAACATCAACAACAAACAAAGTAACATAATTTTGTGAAATGATACAATTTAAAATTAAAAACTAAAACTATTAATTACCTTGGTTTAAGTCTATAAATAAATTTAAAGATGTGTACTTGGAAAATTTTATTGAGGATGCATTAAGAAAGACAAAAATAACACCATAATCATTATCTGAAAGTCTTAGTATTATAAAGTTATATATTTTTTCCAAATGAGTTTATATATCCAAAGGCATGTCAATCAACAGGATGCCTTGGACTTGACAATTAGAATATAGGTTAGAAACAAATTCTAGGAATCTAATGTATAGCATAGGTGATAATAGATTGTTAATTAACTTGATCGTGATAAGCATTACATAATGTATATGTATATCAAATCCGAACATTGTACACCTTGACTATATATAATCTTCACTTGTTAATTAAATATTTTTTTAAAAAAAAATATATAAAATTTACATACTAAGGCAAAGGATTGCAAATAGACAAGATGCTATTGAAAAATAACAGCATACAGAGAGAACTGCCCATAAGTTATGTGGGCTTGTTTCAAAGCAATAATAATTAAATCAAGTTTAAAATTGGTACAAGAATAGAGCAATAGACCAAGATATCAAAATAGAGAGCTCAGAAAAAAACCCAAACATACTCTTACAGTTGATCAACTTTATTCACAGTAGTTTGTTCTATAAAGTCTCCAAATCACTGAATTAGAGAATGCTAAATCATTGCTCCTAGGGGAAATAGAGGGATATGCTCCAAGACACTCTGGTCAGTACATTTCATCAACTGATTAACATGTAATCTTGTTTTACATGTGCTTCTGTTTATTTCATCTTGGATAATATATATTTTTGATTCATTAGCATTGAACTCACAACTACCATAACATCACCATAACTCATTCCTGAAGAAAGATTATTGAAGAACCATATTTTCTCCATTAGTACATTACACACTTCTTGCATTCAGGAACAACATACAATATTTCTGTACTACACTTGGAGGCCAGATCATCATAAAATCAAAATCATCAGTAAAATCATCACAAAAAAGCACAAAAAATGTGAAAAACATGATACTCAAAAAAAGACACTGATTTGCAGTGTAAGAGATAAAACAAGAAGACCTGAGCTGGCAAAGTATACATGGGGAGACATACTTTACACTGTTTTGCATATGTCCATAAATGACCATGAAAGCATCAGGAGTATTGATTTGGGGGTTACAAATAAATTTTAGTGAGTAGGAAAATTTATAAATATGGAATCTGCAAAATATGAGGATCAACTGTTCATAGAAACTTGATATATGACTTAATTGTCACTGAAATCTGTGAGAAAAGCATTACACTAGTGGAAGCTCTTTGGAATGCACAATACCAAGAAGGTATTAAACTCTAAATTATATGAAAAGATACAATTCCACAGTTCCATTCCTGAGAAATGTTGTAGAATGTCCTAGAATTTTCTAAGCGTCATCAGATGTACTTGGAGACATGTATGCAAATGTTCATAGCAGCCTATTGTAAACATAAAAATATAAAAAATAAAATTAAAATAGATTTTACATGCCTCAATAGAAAAGTGTAGGCATAGGGCGGCCCCGTGGCGCACTCGGGAGAGTGCGGCACTGGGAGCGCAGCGACGCTCTCGCCCCGGTTTCGGATCCTACATATGACTGGCCGGTGCGCTCACTGGCTGAGCGCGGTGCAGTCGACACCACACCAAGGGTTGCGATCCCCTTACCAGTCACGAAAAAAAAAAAAAGAAAAGAAAAAAGAAAAAAAGAAAGAAAAGTGTAGGCATAAACTGTAGCAGACATAGACTTCAGACTTGTCAGAGATGGAAATGGATGAAGTATAGCTACACGCTTTAATATAGTGAAACTAAAAAACATGAAATTGAGTAGGAAAAAATGTTGTAGAACACACTTGTTATAATAGCATGTATGCATTTCCAAAGAGTTAAAAATGTATACGTAATATATTTTTATAAAAACGTGTATAATCTTATATAAAACCATATTTGAAACACTGGGAAAGTAAGTACAAATTACAGATTAGTGAATACTCTTGGAGTGGGGGAAAAGAGTGATTCAATTGGAGTAGTAGACCCAGTGGTTTCAATAGTATTACTATTTTATTTTAAATCTTGTTGTATGTAAACATTTTTCCTATATTTCTTAAACTTTATCAATTGATTATATTTTGAATATAAAATATACTATAGTAAAATTGAAATTTAATAAAATGTGAGATAAACTAGTATCAATAATTACATTCCTGAAAGTAATTATATATAATATGAGTATTTAGGGTAGAAAAAAAATTGAAGACAAATAAAGTGGCAAAAATTAGAATTATCAAAGGCTATTTTTGACACTATCAAGAGACAGGGGAGAAATGATATGTCAACAACAGTATGCTTTTAAATTTTGATGAGGCCCGTGTATGTTTTTGAAGTCACCTGCTTTCAAATATCTAAGATCCCTTATTTAATTTAATATATCACATATCTGAATTAATTTAATTTCCTAAAAAGAGCTTCTTAAAGTGATTATAAAATATTTTTCAAGCAGCCTGAATATTAAGATCGATTTAACAGATGTATTCTCAGAAATTAATAAATGAACATTTCATTTTTCAGAAAATCTCTTGTTGGTTTTGTAACAAGATATTTTAGCAAATATGAATCAAATAAATGGGTTTATTAAAAGCCATGCCCTTTCAGCTTAGCAAGACCATCCCAGAAACAGAGTCTCTCTAGCATTCAAACATTTTAATTTCACTCTTTCTTTTTGGTCACCCTTCCCATGTTAGGTCTCTTCTCTCTTCATACAGAGCTTTAGTCTCTCGCTGTTTGTCTCTTTCTTCTTCTTTTCTTTTTAAAGAGAATCAGTAGAATGTTTTGCATTTAAGAATGCTCTTTACTATTAGTTTTGCTTTTTTTAATTCATTTTTTAATTGAGATATAATTAATTATATATATTTATGTGGTACAGAGTGAACCGTCAGTATTTGTATAGTGTCAAATCCATATTATTAACATGTTCATCATTAGAAATCATAAATACTCTTTGTGTCCCTTACCCAATTACTCCCTAACTCCCCTCCGCTTTGCCATTTCCCACCTCTAGTAACTATAGTTCTGATCTTTTCTTCTGAAAGTTCGGTGATTTATTGTGGCCTTCCTTCTTTCCATCTTTCCTTCCTTTCTTAGCTCCCACTTATGAGTGAGGACATGGGGTATTTCCCTTACCATGCCTGGCTCATCTCACTTAATGTAATTTTCTCAAAGCTCATTTAGACATTTAGGTTGATTCCATATCTAAGCTATTAGTAAATAGAGCTGCAATGAACATGGGAGTTCAGGTATCTCTTCAATGTGATGATTTCCATTCCTTTGGGTATATATTCAGTAGTACTAGGGTTGCTGGATTGTGATAGTTCTCTGTGTAATTGTTTGAGAAACCTCTGTACTTTTTTTTTCCATAATGGCTGTACTAATTTACAGTCCCATCAACAGTGTAGAAGAGTTCCCCTTTCCCCATGTCCTTGCCAGTGTTTGTTATTTCTCTCTTTTTGATAATAGTCAGTCTAGCTGGGGTGAAATGATATCTCAATGTGGTTTAGGTTTTCATTCCCCTGATTGTGATGTTGAGCATTTTTTCATGTACCTGTTAACCATTTGTATTTCTTTTTTTGAAAAATGCATATTTGGCTCCTTTGCCCAGTTTTTAATTGGATTATATATATTTTTACTGTGAAGTTGTTTGAGTTCTTCGTATATCCTGGATATTAATCCCTTGTTGGATGTGTAGTTTGCCAATATTTTCTCCTATTCTGTAGGTTGTCTTTCTATTTTAACTGTTTCTTTTGCTGTCCAGAGCTTTTTGGTTTGGTATAATCCCAGTTAATTTTTTTTTTCGTTGCTAGTGCTTTTGGGGTTTTATTTATAAGGTCTTTGCCTAGTCTTACTTTCCGATGTGTTTCTCCTTTGTTATATTCTAAGAGTTTTCCCAGCACCATTTTTTGAAAAGATTGTCCTTTCCCCAATGTATGTTCTTGGCACCTTTGTCAAAGATCAGTAGGCTGTAAGCACCTGGGTTGATTTCTGGGTTCTCTATTCTGTTCTATCAGTCCATGTGTCTGTTTTTATGCCACTACCATGCTATTTTGGTTACTACAGCTCTGTAGTATAGTTGGAAGTCAGATAGTGAAATGACTCCATCTTATTATTGTTATCATCATCATCATCATCATTATTTTGCTTAGGATTGCTTTTGCTATTTGGAACCTTTTGTTTTTCCACCTGAATGTGAGTATCGTGTTTTCTATTTCTGTGAAGAATGTCATTGGTATTTTGAGATTGCATTGAATGAGTAGATAACTTTGGGTAGTAAGGACATTTTCACCATGTTAATAATTCCAATCCATGAACATGAAAACCTTTCCATCTTTTGTGTCCTCTTTAATTTTTTTCAGCAGCTTTTTGAGGTTCTCATTGTAGAGATCTTCTACCTCTTTGATTAAATTTATTCCCTGTTATTTCATTCTTTTGGTAGCTATTGTAAATGGGCTTGATTTCTTGATTTCTTTTTCTACTTGTTTGTTGTTCCATATAAATGTTAGGATTGTTTTTTCTATCTCTATGAAGAATGCCATTGGTATTTTGATAGGGATTCCATTGAATCTGTAAATTCCTATCGGCGGTATGGTAATTATGCCTGTAGTGATCAGAGTATTGATCACTGCCAGTATTGCACCTCAATGCACCCCAGGTGGATCAACCTCCTCCGCCAGCTCTCCAAATGCTTTATATGGGGCAGTCACTGGATAAGTCACCCTTGAAGACTCACAGAACACTGAGCAAATACATTCATGTCGTACTGTCTCCTCTCACCTCTGAAACAGCAGGTCCAGTGGCCTTCTCTGTGTTTGGTGCAATGCCAGCCTTTGGGATGGAGGACAGAGTACTCTGAAGTGTTCCTTTTCTGTTGCCAGTTGTGGCCCATCCCTCCTATGCAGGCACAGGGGAACTTTGCAAATAGTTTCACTGGCATGGGAAATTGGATGAGGTGTTTCGAAGTGATCATTTTTCCCAGTGGTTATAGCATTTTTCTCCCTTGCAGGCTTCAAGAAGCTTCAGACAAAAAGCACTGCAGCAGTTTTATGGTGGTATTGCAGAGTCCAGGGAGCTATTCTGTGTGCTGTGCTATGCCTGATGTTGGAAGTGATCTTTCCTCCTGCCCGTTTGGCTTTCCATACCTTTCCCAACTCATCAGGCCTCTCCTCTTCCTTCCCCTAGTTCTATTGGACTCAGGATGGCAGTTTTGTGCTTTAATTGTTGAGAGATGATTTATTGTGGGGGGAGGGGGGGCATGTCTAGTCAGCCATCTTAGTGATATCAATCTCCCAGCCAACCAATTTTTCTTTTTATTCAATTATCTTTTATTGTGTTTTCTGAGTTGAAAATCTTTCAGAGCTTTCTGGCTAAAAATTCCACGTATTGCAAACATTTTCTTCTTCTCTATGACTTGCATTTTTGGTCATTGAATGGTGCCTTTTAAAAAACTGAGATCTATTTTATTCTTTTACTTTTCTTTTTGTAGTATGCCATTTTGACTCTCATATCATTTGTGTGTGTGTGTATGACTCTTTTTTTACTGGTTATGAATATTCATGAGATACAAAGCTGATTGTTACCCCTCGTGCCCAAGAAGTAATGGAGAAAAGCCAGCAAAACAGCTATAAGACATACAGAAAACAAATAGCAAAATAGCAAAAGCCCTTTCTTCCTAGTAAATATATTAAATACAGATGGATTTACTTTATGATCAAAATTCTGAGCTGGTAAAATGGATTTTTTTTAAAAAGCCCAACTGTAAGCTGTGTACATGAGATTCGTTTTTCAAACATAAAAATAGGTTGAAAGTGAAAAGACGGAAAGATATTTTGTTCAAATAGTAATAAAAAGACAGAAGGAGTGGATATAATCATATCAAATAAAATATAATAAAAATTGAGTTACATTAATTGTACATACTTATGGGGTATACAGAGTTATATTTCAATACATACAATGTGTGGTGATGAAATCAGGGTAATTAGCATATTCATCATTGCAGAACTTAATCATTTAGTTGTGATGTGAACATTTGATGTCCTTTCTTCTAGCTGTTTGATAACATGTAGTAAATTATTGTTAATTATATATGGTTAGTGATGGAATTTGGATGTGTTGTCCCCTCCAAAACTCATGTGGAAATTTGATCCCCAATGTGGCACTGTTGGAAACTGATTGAGTCATTGGGGGTGGATCCCTCATGAATGGATTAATGCTCTCCCTGGGGGAGGAGGGATTAAGGAGTGAGTTCTTGCTCTATTAGTTCCTGTGAGAGCTCGTTGCTTAAAAAGACCCTGGCACCTCCTCTCTCTCTCTCTCTCTCTCTCTCTCTCTCTCTCTCTCTCTCTCTCTCTCTCTCTCTCTCTCTCTCTTGCTTCCTCTCTTTTGCTTCCTCTCACCATGTGATCTGCTTGTACCTGCCGGCTGTCTGCCACTTTCCGCCATGAGTAGAAGCAGCCTGAGGCCCATGCCAGATGTAGCTGTCCCAGAATCGTAAGCCAAATAAACCTATTTTCCTTATACATTACCCAGTCTCGGGTATTTCTGTTATAGCAACACAAGACAGACTAAAACACTTAGTTCAACTGGATGCCAACAGAACTTATTTTTCCTAACTAGCCATAATTTTGAGTCCATTAATCAACTTTCAACTATCCCTCCTCCCTTTTTACAGCCTCTAATAACCACAGTTCTACTCTCTCCTTCTAATGATTCATTTTACTGTTATTAAACAAATGTTATTATTATTATTGCTATTTTTAGCTCCAACATACAAGTGAGAACATGCAATATGTCTGTTTCTGTGCTTGGTTTATAACACTTAACATATTCTCTCCAAGTTCATCCATGCTGCTGTGAATGGCAGAATTGCATTCCTCTGTGTGTATATACCACATTTTCCTTATCCTGTTGTTATGGAAAGAACTTGGTGAGGACAGAATTTCAGTCACTTGGAGACGTGGAGAGTCAGGAAGTTTATTACACTTAGTGGGACAGGAACACTACTGGGATCCAGGCGGACTCATGTCCTGAAATCTTGGGACCCTAATGCAGGGAGAGCTGTGGTTATATACTTTTCTTGAGCAGGCATGCAATATTTTATTGGCCCTTTCTGTATCCAAGCAGTTACCCAATCTGCAGGGCTTCATAAAACAGGTGAGGGGCTTCAGAGCAGGGTTACAGAGACAGGGATTGTGGTTAAGAGCTTTCTGCAAACCGAGCTGATGGCTTATCACACACACTGGCAAAACTGACAGTCTCTAACCGCAGAGTTACAGAGGCCAGAGATACAATTAACTATTAACCCTTAACACACTCTTAGGTGTCCCTTATAAGCAAGCACATTTTAGCTGTAAAGTTAGACAAGGGGGGGAGTGGTGCTTAGAGATTTACATTTTGAGGTCTACTATACTATCATCTGTTGATAGACATTTAGGTTGGTTACATACCTTGGCTGTTGTAAATAGAGTTGTGATAAACATGGGAGTGCAGGTGTCTCTTTAACATGGTGATTTCCATCCTTTTGGGTGTATATCCAGTAGTGGGGTTTCTGGGTCACTTGGTAGCTTTATCTGTGGCTGTTTGGGAAATCTTCATACTGTTTTCCATAATGACTGTACTAATTTACAAACCCACCAACAATGTAGAAAGGTTTCCTTTTCTCCACGTACTTGTCAGCATTTGCTATTTTCTGTTCTTTTGATAGGAGTCAATCTAACCAACAGATTTTTTGACAACTCACATGGGGAAAAAGATTTTTAACAAAATCCTTTTTTTTTTAATAAAAAATAAAGTATTTTTAATAAATGGCACTGGGAAAATTGAATATCCACATGCAGAAAAATGAAGCAGGACTCCTATGCTTTATCACGCATAGCAGTCAACTCAAAATGAATTAAAAACTTAAAGGTAACACCCAAAACAATAAAGCTACTAAAAAGAAACATAAAAAATAAAATGCTTCATGACATTGTTCTAAGGAAAGATTTTTTGGATAAAACCTCAAAAGCTCAGACAACAAAAGCAAAAATAGACAAAGGGGATTGAATCAAACTAAAAACCTGCAGAGTAAAGAGTAAAGTGACGACTTACAGAATGGAAGAGAATATTTGCAAACTATATGTCTGACAAGGGGCTAATCTCCAGAAAACATAAGGAATTCAAACAATTCAATAGCAAAATAAACACAAAAAATTCAATTGAAAAGTAGGTAAAAGACCTTAATAGACATTTCTTAAAAGAAAACATGCAGATGGCCAACAGGTATGTAAGTAAATGCTCATGATCATTAATCATAAGGGAAATGCAAATTAAAGCCACAATGAAGTATGACCTCCTTCTTGTTAAAATGATTGTTGTCAAAAAGACAAAATATAACAGGTTTTGTCAAGGCTGTAGAGAAAAGGGAACACTTACCCACTGTTGGTAGGAATGTAAACTAACAGCAATTTTGAAAAATAGTATAGAATTTCCTCAAAAAATTAAAAATAAACTAACATGTGATCCAGCAATCCCACTACTGGGTATATACACAAAGGAAATGAAATTAGTATGTCAAAGAGATATCTTAACTCACATATTCAGTGCAGTATTATTCCCAATAGCCAAGATATGGAATAAACGTAAGTGTCCAACAATGGATGAATGAATAAAGAAAATGTTGTGTCTATATACACAATGAAATGCTATTCAGCCATAAGAAAGAATAAAATCCATTCATTTGTGACCAAATGAATGAACCTGGAGGGCATTATGTTAAGTGAAATGAGTCAGACACAGAAAGACAAATACTGCAAGTATAATTCATATGTGGATCTAAAAACGTTGATTTTATGGAAATAGTGAATAAAACAGTGGTATCAGAGACCAGGGAATATAGCGAGAGAGGAAGAATGGCGTACGTTAGTCGATGGGTGCAAAGTTACAAATAGAAATGAAGAATAAGATCTAGTGTTCTATTGCATAGTAGGGGGACTATAGTTAATAGTCATATGTTGTATAACATATTACATATACAAAATAGCTAGAAGAGAGAATTTTGAATGTTATCACCACAAAGAAATGATAAATGTTTGAGGTGGCAAATATGCGAAATACCCTGATTTGATCATTATGCAATGTGTTAAAACAATGTGATGTATTGAAACATCATATTTGCCAATAAACGTATAATTATTATGTATTAATTGAAAATGTAGATAATAAAAACTGCCTGTAAAATGTTGTCCCATTTGTTAAAGTTTAAAACATTGATGAAAATACCAAATGTATTTATTTAATAAATTTATTTGTTTTATAATTTAAAATATATAATATATAATAAAAACATTAATTACATTGAGTATGTATGAATTAAGGAAACCTCGACTTAAATATATTAATTATTTTATAATTATCTGTTTATCTATTCAATATACATCCATTTACCAAGAATTTAGCTTCTATTGCAGTCTTTAGTTTTAATAAATGTTTATGCATTAGCAAGGAAAATATAACTAGAGAGACTTAACTATTAGAATATAGTTCATTATTTCAGTTTTATTTATTTATTTTTATTCAAAATATTCTAACATTTGCTAGTACAGATTTGTGGGGTACAGTATATTGTTTCAATACATGTGTATACTGCACAATGATTCACTTAGAGTAGATAAATTTATTTATTGAGTACCTACTATACTTGACGTTTTGCCAGCCTACAGATATATAAACTTCTTGTTGTATAGAAAATTAAGGGAATGATAGTTTCATAAGTATAATTGTTTTAATAAAGCACTGTTGAGTCAAATTACCTATTTGAATGTATATTGCTAAACATGATCTACTGTAGCATACTTTATTTAATCTGAGCCATTTATGTTGATCAAACTTATATAAATCTAGTTTTCTTTATCTACCTATGTATCATCTCTCTCTATATATATCTAGCTAGCTAGCTAGCTACCAACTATCTTTTATATTATTGTTTTTTTAAAGAACAAAGTTGTTATCAATTATAGTTTTAATCCAAAAAATGATATAGGATGACTTGCCAAACTGTCTATTTCTTATGTGCAAACTATTTTTTATCTGAATGTAAACAAATAATAAACTATCTCTAGTAAGTGCCCTCTATCAAGCAGACAATATATAGTTAGCCACATCTTATGTACTATTAATAAAATTCATAGCACATGCTTTAAAGCACAGCAACTCTTTTTCCAAGTACGTTAGAAATATGCTTTAGCAGTATATTTGTGCATTATAGATTCATATTTATGAATACATCATAAAAACATATTTGAAGATATATAGACATATATGGAGTTCTTTATAAACATCAGCATCTCAATCTGGTTAAATGTTTATTTTATTTTACTGAAGGGCAAATGGCATACATAATGCTTGACATCAAAATCTTTTTCCATCTAAACTATGTGTAGGAGAAGGAAGTTGGTAATACTGTACTTTTATTTATTTATTTTTTTGAGGAGAGATAAAACTGTCTTGAGATACATAAAATATATTTAATTCTTCTGGTAGGTCTGAATTTTGTTTGGGAACGATTTTTGCAGCCAACTTTAAAAACCTGTAAATGAAATGGAAATTAAAAAAAAAAAAAAACACAACTGTTGGAGCCAAAGTATAGAAGATACTAAATTCAAACCATAGCTTTTATTGAAAGTATAAGTTAAATCTATTCTGATACTGTATGAATATTAAAACCTTGCCAATGTTTTCCTATTGCATCTTTTTTCATAACCATCCAATTTTAAGACTCTTCCCCAGAATTTAATTTTCTTGCCCAGTTTTTATGTTTCTCCTCAGTGTCTTCTTTTTCTCCTACCATTTGCCACTTAAAAAAATATAAGCTTTCTCATCCTCTATTCATTTCAGTCTTTCCCAGATCCTTTTGATCATCGAATTAAATATAAGCCTCTAACAAATACTTTTTCCGTCTTCACATGGTCCAGTGGTGCTTCCAGGAGAGATCTGCTTTACTATTTTCTTTTGTTCTTTCTGATATGGTAGTCCATGGGCCATACTCTTTTTTCTTCTTTCTGATTATTTGCAGACCATTTAAGCCTAGGGTTCATCCGTCTAAAGAAAAACCCAACGTTTTAGTATCGATTCTGAAAATCATTTTTCTTGGCCCTGTCTGCTGAGGAAGGAACCAAAGTGATTGTCTGTACTGTCATTGTTTTCTGGAGAAATCTGAATCTGGAACATTGAATATGAGATATCACATCATCCACTGTAGAGCCTGTAAAAAGGTATTTCATAAACTCCTTCCCATTTCACTACCCTAGTATTTTGTACTACTTTTAATCTTGAGTATAATCTAAAAGTTAATGTGAATGCATTTAGAATATGTGAATAAATCAATGCCTGTGTCCTTACAAATATGTTGGTATAAAGTAGTCTGCATTTAATTATGATAGGATAATAAGAAAAGAGTAAGATGACAAGATAATTTGTAAATAATGTATTTCAGGCAAGTTAAGGCCCATATAGCTTTTGCAAGGATTTGGAGAAAGCTGTGGGAGAACGACCCAACACATGGAGATGCATAACACACAGTGAGGGCAAACTCCAAAAATCCTGTGAGATAGTAGCAATGGGAGCCAGATTCATTTTGTGATAAATTGTTTCATTCAGCAAAATGACAAGACCAGACACATTACAGTGCTGCCATTAATTTACATTTTTGATTTTATATAGTTTTATAGTAAATTTGAATTGGTTCCATAATGTTTTCAATGTGTTAAGCATTAGGAGCTAAATCCTAAAAAGAGTGGGAAAGGACTTAACAAGTACCCATAGTCGTTTTTGCCTAAATTAAATTTCTAATGAACTCATTTACTTACTTTAGTCAATGGATGCATTTCCCTCTTTAAAATTGTTCAAAGTTATTGAATTCTCTTCCAGATCTTGTGCAGCCTATCTATCCCATTTTGTCTTTGTTAATCATCAGTTCCTAGTCACACAATGCTTTCAACATACTGAACTTCTTGTAGCTCTCTGAATATATATAGTCTTACCTCAAACCTCTGCCCATCTAGAGGCACCTTGAGCCAGTGTTGTAATCATTACCTTGGATAAAACCATTCCCCGCACCCTTCAGATGTTATCATTCTTCCATTTTCTGTGGCCCGTAGCTTCCTGTAGATAACTATACTATAGCACACAGATATTATAAATAATCTTCTGTAAATCTTTCTCCACCACAAAACTGAGTTACTCAAAGGTAGGGACAACAACCTACTTTATTCTGAATCACTAGCTCAGAATACAGAGACTAGCCTAATAAAAGTTATCAATAAATTCAGAATTTAAAAGAAACAACAAAGGAAGAAAGGGAGCAGAAATGGAGAGAGAGGGGGGAAAAGAATTGAAGGGAGGAATGAAGGGGAAGTGAAGGAAAGAGACAAATTATAAGAAACAGAGTGTACATCAAACTCTACGTCATCATATCCTTATTATGTTTTTAGTCCCTACATAGCACTTTTCAGAGAGGTATATGGAAAATGTCATGCTTTTTTTTGAAAAAAAATTTACATTTTATACAATTTTATAGGTGCATATCACTGATAAAAATTGCTTACTTTAATATGAGCGAAATATTTCTAAAATTGCTCTACTGCTATAAATGCCCATTTAAGAAATTACTGTGGCAGCCATTTAATTTTAGGCATGTGATACCCAGAATTTATAAAAAAAAAAAAAAATGACTGATGGAAATTTTAATCTGTGTTTTTTTTTTCCTTTTCACTTAAATCAATGAAAATCATATAGGACTTATTGTTTTATTTTCCTCTTACATTGATAATTCTTTTTAGTTTTCTTTGTCTTTCAGATTGCATTGACTGATAATTGTTTTTGATATTCTTGTGTTAAAGCTGGTCATATACCTAGGTAGAAATACCAAATTTCTAAAACAAAAATTGCAGTATTATTGCCATTATTTGAAATATTATTTCTAACAATTTAAATAGCTATAAATTATAGCATGAAGGCAAAAAAAAATTATTTATTTTTTTAGCTTTCTTGGGTCATCTACTGATTAGTGAAACAATTATAAGCTGAGTGGAGTAAAAGACTTGGAGGCAGACAACATGTCTTTGACCTGGTGGTATCTATCTCCACATGATCTTCCATTAGTTGTGACATTTTCTGGGACAACATGCTTTATGATTTTGGAATCATAATCATCTCAGGACATCTCACATTTGCTTGCAAATAGTGCTCTGTTGCACTTACCGTCTCTTGTTCTATTTTCAAATATTCTTGGTATTAAAAAAATTCAAAGACATGATTTGAAAATGAGATTGTCCACATCCATCATCTCTGCTTTTATGAAGCAAAAAGTGCAGACTGTTTTATGCCCCATTGGCAGGTTCAGTTGTAGCATTTCACACATATCACAGAGACTATTAAAATCAAACATCAAATATACCTTTGACAGGCCCGAGCATCTGCTCTTCTCAGTTTGGACTTCCCAGTTAATGAATTTTGTATGTAGAAGAGAGTTCCTTCATACTTGAGTAAATCAAAAGTAATAAAAGTAATAAAAATGAAAAAAAGAATTATTCCATAGAAGATAAAAGAAGGTGACTTAAGACTAAGAAATTCAGGTTGACTTACTTTGTACAGAACAATCAGTAAGTATTGTCACAATTTTATTTTTTCATAACATTTAGCATTTCCACATTTATTTCCTTCATTCAGTGGCAGTTAATTATCATGCACAATCCTTGGTTCTACTTTTATCTTTGTAGAACTTTCCATTGCCTGTTGGAAAAACACTTAAAATGTTCTTTTTAAAATTTCCTCACCGTGGTTTTGTGATGATCTCAAACCAATGAATATAAATAATAAGAAATGAGTCAACATCTGACTCAACGTATATTTTCAACATCCCTTCTCTATTTCTTTACATTTATTTTTGGTGGAGAAAAGTAACCTTGACTTAAGTATTTTTAGTTCTGAAATCTTCATTTTCTCTTTCTCACCTCAATCCATAGTACTTAATTCACCCCACCTCACATCAAACCAACTCCCACCTATAGTTCAAAGTAGGTAGAATCTCATGGAATACTAAAATAAATATCAAATTATAATCCCATTTTATCTAGGATAGAAGTATGGATGTGGAGACCTCTCACTGATAACTCTACAAGCTTAAAATCAAATAGTGACAGCTCCACACCCCTATGTATAGCTAAACAAGGAATGGTCTTACTGAGAAGAAATAGAGCTTAATTATTTTCGGGAAGCAGAACACTAAGATGGGAATGAGAGTTATGAAACTTTAAAGATTTTGCCATGCTTAGAAGGCAAGAAATAAGTTCATTTCCACAGTCCAGTCTCATTGCAGGATCCACTTATTATATTTGCAGGCAACTGAAGTGTAACAAGGAGAATAAGACTAAAAAGGAGGACTTCCCTGATTTTAAGTCTGGGCCCTGATGACGCCGAAGCCTAAGTGAACGTTAACATCATCCCCTCTTGGTACTGCTAAATTGCTCCATGTTATTCTCTCTGAACAGTAACTTAGGACTTTGTTACCAATAGAAATTACAGATATTTAAATTATATTATACTTGTCACACATACTTCAAAACAATCTTGATGATTGTCACTACTTCAAAATCACTATAGTCATTAGATCCACTTCTATATATATCATATTTGCTAATGTGATCATGAAGGTATTGAGATATTATGTTATCAAAATATGTTTATAGTATTCTAATAATGCATTTTAATATAATTGGTCTTCTTTTTGATTTTGAAAATATATTTATAACATCATTCTGAGAAGAGATCTGTAGATTTTATTAGAGTGCTGAAGGGATGAATGGCACAAAAAAGGCTAAGAACCTTGACTTAAAGAATGCCCTGAAGTATGTTATTTCATAAACTCTTGAACTAGAAAGACAGAAGACAATTAGTTCCATATACACCAGAAGCCTAGGCAGTGTCTTGGGAGATCCCAAGTTTTCAGAGGGTAGTGGCTGAATTTCATACCCAAGAAAATATACTCTAGGCACTGAATGCCTCAGACTCACAAGAATCTCTTTTACCTACAATGACCCCAAATCAACACATGACTGCTACATCTGAAAGAACACATGAGGCAAATGAATGGCTATCTCAGGTAATACTAGAGTGGGACAATGGAATACAGCAAATGCAGTTTTCAACCAACTTCATAACTTTATTAACACGAAAACCTTGATATACCCCTGAGATGGCAATGTCTAAAAATAGAGTTTAAAATATCTGTTACCTTGGTGCATTGGGAACAAAGGGTAAGAGATAGGTTGATTTAAACAAAAATTGTACAAAAATTTGTTTAGTGTGCCTGTATTTGGGAACTGAGAAACAGAATTATTACTGGACTTTGTGTACCATAAGCCCCTCACTTTCTTTGTAAAGGTTGTCACGTATTCAGAGTTTGTTAATTCAACAAAAACAAACTCTATCAAAACATGGGACTTTATTTATAAACTAACTGGAAGCTTTCTATCTTGCTCAGTTTTTGGTGTGTGTGTGTATGTGTGTTCATGCATGTGCTTATATTAAGTGAACAATTTATTCCTTATATTAAAAGACCCATGTTGGTCAAATTTAAGTGCTAGGCTTTGGTCTTTTGGAAGATTAATAAATTCTCTCTGGCTCTTTCAATCGTTACCTTGCAGGAAAGACATGTTTCTCTTTTCCCATCTGTGGTCATTCTCTATTGTGCAATAAATAAATATCAAGAGGCTTTTTGGTACACCTCGCTTGAGTGATCTGAATTGCTAAAGCTGATATTACATTGAAGGACATGGAAGCTAGTACAATTTTTTTTTTTTTTTCAGAATTTGCTTTGAGTTCTTTCAGGGAATAGATATGAATAAGGCTTTAATTCTTCAATGATCTGTTTTCCATATAGAGTAAAAGTTAGTAAGAAATATATTCTGATTTTTAGTTTATTTTCTTTTCTGAGTTAGATTTTACCTTGTCTTTTAAAAGTCTTGGGTACTGAAAAATTCCTCCAATGTCAGTGAAAACTGCTATTAACATGATTACCAAAGAGAAGATGAAAACTTTTGTTAATTAATTGTGAACTCTGCCAACTGCAATATTTAATGTCATTCAGTGTTAGACACATTATCAGTGCATATTTTTAAGAAGGTATGACCAATCTTCTTTTTCAGAAAGTGTATATGCTTTAAAATAATGAATCCATTCTTTGGGCAAACTGTTTTCATTAGTGGAAAGTTACTCACCACAAACATTTTGCATGAGATCATGGTCCTAACTTACCATCCTACCCTTTCTATGCTTCTCAGTTTGCTTCATTTTTTCCCTAGGACCAAAAATGTGACACAAATTTTCTAATTGCATAATTAGACAATAAAACTTATAAAAACATTTGATTAACATTTTTTTAAACATGCTGCCAAGTTTTGCATGTGATTATCAGATATATCTGCCAAATGTAAAGATTTATCTTAGACATAATAATCCAAGCAATTCGGAGTATGAGACAATTCCTTGAATTGGAAAAACTTGGTAGCAGTAGCGGATGAGAAAATAGTCTCATTTTACGTAAGCTCATGAATCTGCTATCTCAAAGTACAGATATTATTAATATCTCAAATTATATATTGCAAAAGAAAAGAGATAAAGTGTTGGTTTTGTGGGTGGAAAATTTTGATGTGATTCTAGCAGAAGAAAAACGTGGTTTTAGGATAGAAATTTATTTAAGATACACAACTTTGGCACACCCTCCTTCTTTGGGCAAACAAATAACTGAAGATTCAAAGGAAATCAAATAAAAGGACATTTAAAGCACAAATCTTCTTGCATATACAGTAAGGATTATGCAATTTTCACTTCTTAGAAAGTCTAGAGTTAAATTAATCAGTGTGCTCTTTTAATCTGTCAAAAATTTCTCTCCTTGAACTTAGTAATGTGCTTCCTGCCACCCTTTCTTTTATAAGAATGTCAACAAAGTTGACAAATGAATTTTTTCAGTCTATTCTTTCTTCTAAAATGTTATTTTGCTTAACATGTTTTTTGTTTTTTCCTCACCAAAGTCAAACCACATGGGGGTTTATATTTATAGACAAATAGATGTAACATATGATTTGGAAGGAGATTTATGAATTACTGAGACTTGTCACCTGTGAAAGTGTCATAAATATAATGGAAACTCACTTCTGATTTTATTCTAATCCATGAGAATATTACTTACTACACACTTTAAGTACATGAACAAAAGATGTGTCCTATTCTGATTTTACTCCAAATCATGGGATTATGACTTACTATACCATTGTGCTAAATGAACCCAAACTGTGGCTCTATTTAAAATTAAATAGAGTTTGGTCTGTTTGATACTTCTATTTAGTTGAGATTAACATCTGAGCAAGAACCCCAGATCAAAGAAGCAGGGTATCAAATGAGAAAGGGATAGAAAGAAAAACCAGTGAAGCCAAGATGGACCCAAATGCTTCTTGCTGAAAACTCAAATTTCTTCCATGAAGTAACAGAGCTTTATTGACATGGCGAAGACTTCACCTCTTGAATATCACAATCATCCTCCCAAAAAGAAAAACATAAATACCAATCCAGCAAAAACAGCTAATTCAAGCATTATGTAGTCAGTCCCGCTTGCATAGTCCCCCCCCCCCCCCACTGACCAAATAGACGAGGCAATCAGAGCAGATTTAGCAGCAGATGTACAGATAAATGTTCCATAATGGTGATGCACAGAGAGCACCAGGAGTAAAAGGAGTATAATGGCAGGTGGAAAGTGAGTGACAAGGATACCAGGGGACTCTGTGAGCTTTCCAGAGAGAAAATAATTTTATGATATGCTTTGAAACATTTGTAAGGGATGCTGACCACTGCCTGTGATGAAACTTAAGTATCTTTTCCAACATCTCAAAATCTATTAGGTAATTGATTAATACATATTAAACAAATTCAAGAAAGATATATCTTAAATTGTTGAGAATTTTGGACCAAATTGTAGCTTACAAGTCAATTATTTTAATAGTAAATGATGTAGCAAGGGTGTAATAGACACTATATTTTTACTTATTTAAAACTATTGTCTCAGATGAATTTTGTAAATAAAGCACAGTTACTTTTTAATTCTAAAGTACAAAAACAATAAACATCCATCCATTTTATTCATAAGAGCCAGACACGATCCACTGAGCACACATTTTAATGATGCTTGGGTTTTCATGTTTGTGAGATAATTCGAAGGGACTCTTTTTAGTCCAGATCTCTGAAATATCCACAATGAGGACACAAATTTCAGGTATCCTTCAAGTATTTAGGACCGTACATGATAAAACTCAAATGCTTTTAGTGTACCCCAGGTAAAGTTTACATTTCTGTTGGCAAGATTTAGGGGAAGGGGGAGAAAAGAAATACTGTACCTTAATTTGTGGTGGAGAAAAAAAAATAAGTACTGCAACACATTAGCACAACATCTTGGTTTAGATATTCAATATCAGCCTGCAGATGAAGATGCATATTTATAACTAAACCAAAACATTTCTATTTAAATTTCTATTCTACGTAAGTTAATTATGGGTAAAGAGAGTTTGGTTAATTTAAAAAGTTTCTCTGATATGAGAAAAGGAGGAGATACTAATAAGGTTATCTGATTATGGCATATTACCTTTAGTACCTAATGAGAAGTCTGTCTTTCAAGATACATTGTGAGGTTAATATAATTAACAATGCTTTGGAAAATTAAAGAAATTCTTAAATGCTATTCATCTCAGCGTTTTATAGCTAGATTCTTTATCTATACTCCTCTGGAAACCAATTACAAATATGCTGCAAATCTTCAATCTATGATATCTTGTATTAACTTTAAAATATTTTACCTCATTTTTTCTGTCAAATTTGTGAAATTTCCCAAAATCCTATTTTACAGTCAGATATTCTCTCTTCAGTTCCATCCAGTCTACAGTTTTAGGCAAACTATTCACTTTGGGAAAAAAATAAAATGAAAAATAAACAAAAAACATTATATATATATACACACACACACACACACACACATACATGCATACAAACATATATATATATATACACACACACACACACATATATACACACATATATATATATGATGCTGATATTTTTATTCTTGAAATTCCAAATTTGTTTTTTCACATTTTACACATTTATTTTATGACCTCAAATAAACTTTCCTCTTTATTTCTTCGGGAGATTTTTAGTCAATTACTGAATATTCTGCACTACCTCTAATAGGACTAATAGAATTTTCTTTGTTGGATCTTTTAACTGATGCTCATACCTCTGGAATATTTTATAAGCTTTTCAATATTTCTTACTAGCACAATGCATGAAAGATTTTCCTAAAATGTCCATAGAATGAATTCGAGGTTACGTTTGCCTTGATTCCTTAGAAAGCACAACTACGAAACATTTTCTAATAGCTTATTTCAAGAGTTACACAAGGGTGAATATTACAAACTGTCTAAAGTAGGAAGCTCCATTTCAGGAAGGCCTTTGTCCTGACCACAACCAAGGGCTACCTGGGTGTTCCTGGTTCACAGACCAAAGGTAACATGAACACATCTAGACACATACGAGGCTCACAGATGTGGTCTTTAGCTAGGTGACCTTCTACATAGGAAGAAAAAGAGGATGAATTTAGAGCAAACAATTAGCAGCTGTCGTAATCTGTAAATAAACATTCATGCACCATACCAGAGTTTGATTATATGGTGTGGGTTTGTTTTGAAAACTTTCTTATTTTAGCACCTGTACATACTCTGATCCTCAGATTTTGAGTTTTCTTCTGCAATTTGGCAATTAGTTAATTAATTAGTGGGTGCTAAGACTAATAATGTTGCTTGACGTTATGATTTGGAGAGTCAGCTTTGTAAGAGAGGTAGATTTTCATTTATGAATTTCTTCCTTTCTCATATTGATATAATTTCAACTGTAGAAGCAAAAGGCAGACCTACTGAATACACAGCATATTTGACATTATGTTAGAAACAGTGACTATTTTGAAGGTTAAATGACATATAATTTGAAAAACTATATATGTAGTTCATTTAAAAATATGATTTTTCTTCAATAGACAGCTAAAATCTTCAAATGTCTTATTTCAAAATTTTATGTGTCAATTGTGGTTACTGCTCACATTCACTGGCTTTTTAACAATTTTGAACTTCTATTTAAATAATTTAAATGCAGTATGTACAGCATGGTGAGTATAGTTAACAGTACTGAAATTTGCTAAGAAAGTAGATGTTAAGTGTTCTCACCAACCACACACAAAATGGTAACTATTTGACATGATAGATGTGTTAATTAGCTTGATTGTGGGAATTATGTCCCAATGTATATGTTTATTAAAACATCACTTTGAACTCCTTAAGAACATAAAATTTTTGTCAATTATAGCTTTCAATAGCTAGAAAAAAAAATAAAAAAATAAGTGCAATATATTGAATCTGATATGCTTTGTGAGATGGTTATAAAGCAAATAGCTAATGCAGCAATTTAGTATAGAAGTTGAGAGTTAACTTCATAAACAAACTCTCTGAACTGGAATCCTTTCATTTATTTTCAGTGTGATTTTGAACAAGTTAATTCATATCTATGTGCTTCAGTTTCCTCACCTGAAAAATGAGTATACACATAGCACTTAAGCCATACGATTTTGCTCTTATAATTTGTATCATTCTAGAATTCTTGGCTAGTATTTCTATATTTTTCTAAACCCTCAAATATAGAATTAAAGCTTTGTTTGCTTTTGTTTTTTAACCTAACAATGGAATTAAATCATATTTTCTCTTAAACCTGCCAACTGTATTACTAATTCAATTCTAAATACATGTGCACCTTGTGATTTTGACATATTTATTTCTTCTCAACTTATGTATTCATTCTATGAAGGTAGTGGTTATATGTAACACATATGGAAAACATGTAACTATTAACATATTTCAAATTGCTAAAAAAAATAGTGGTATATTGTGCACACTGTTAAACGATATGCATTTTTCATTAAATGATATGCCTTGGATATTTTTCTGTATTAGTGAATAAAGAGGTGACTTTTTTTCTTTTCTTATTTATTTATTTATTTGGAGGTGGCTGGCTGGTATGAGGGTACAAACCCTTAACCCTGGTGTTACAAGGCTGAGCTATAACCAACTGAGCTAACCAGCCAGACTGAGATAATTTTTTTTTTGTATTTTAAAAACTTTGTATTTAAAAAATATATAATACCTAAAGAGAAGTTGAATGAATGTAAAAACATCAGTAGCATAACTTTGATCTGCACTCAAGAATTGTTAATATTTGTTAGATTTGCTTTATCTTTCTTTATATGGGGACATGTGTATGTATGTTTGCCGAATAATTTGAAGAAAGTTGTAGACATCATGACAGTTTACTCCCAATTACTTAAGTGTATTTATTATAAGATATCAAGAAAAAGGACATTCTTCTATATAAAATTATACCATTTTTACCACACAGATACATTAATATTTTCTGCTATGGATATTATATTCAAATTTCCTTTCCTATCATAGCCAAATCTGTTTATTTTTTATCTTTTACAATCCATGATTTTCTCATGGATTGTACCTTGCATTACACTTCCTGTCATTACTCTTTAGATTCTTTTAATATAGAACAAATTCACAGTCATCTTTATTTATTTTTTTGAGGGGCTTGTGATATTGGCTGTTGATGGATTTATATTTATTTTCTGATTTAATATCTCTATTCATTGGAAGAATTTAAAAGCCATGACATCCCAGTTGCCATGAGTGAATCAATGGCCACAATTTGGCTTTTGAAAACCATTCTGTGTTAAACAGTCCCAGGTCTGGAGCAGGAAAAGTACAAGATAACCCTGAAGCACCTCATTGTTTCAGAAAGCAAAGAAATTGCTCTTAGACAGATAGAATACAAAAGAACACAAGAGCTGGTCTCATTCTCAATTTTGGCACAATTTTGAAATCAAAAGGAATAATGAATTTTGACAGACAAATTATTAAAAAAAAAATACTCATGATACCATAGTGATAAAATAAAATTATGCAATGGGGTAGAGAAAGCTCTTCTTTACAGAAGAATGCCATGTTATAAATGTAGAAGAAGTGACAAAAGTAGAAATAGCCAATTTGTATCTACAAATGTAATATTTAACTCAGTCAAAGATCATCAATTTTTGCTAACCTAAAACCACTATGTAAAGAGTTGTTTGGGAGTATGATAGTCACATTGTCTCAAAGTATTATGTCATAAATTTCTTATTAATTATAAAGGGAAAAGACATCACTAACATTGAGAAATCAGATAGATATCTGTCAGGTCCACCGCCGGCCGACCCAAACAGCCCTAGCTTCGTTGCTTTCGGTGGGTGAGCAAATGGCCCGGGATTCCTCTTTCCCTCCTGTCCCCTTTGGAAGGAGATGGGGGAAGATAGCTGTGAAGAGAGGTGAGCACACCCGCCAGCCCCGCAAAACAGCCTGGTTAAAGGACACTCAGACGCAGCCAGGGGGGGGTTCTGTCAGAGCAGTTCCATTTATTACCACACAAGCACTTGCTTTTAAAGGCAAATGGGGAAGGGAGGTTTTTTACATAATCTTATCAGCCTAAAGGTCAAGAGAGCATGCATCCTGTCTCAATGCCTAGCTATTGCAACCTCCAGGGTGGAAGCACGTATTTGGCCAATAAGGGCTAAGGCAAGGTTCCCGCAGACACCCCCACCCTACTTCCTCCTGGCGCCGTCTTAGGCTGCCACGTTAATACGCCCTTGTGGGCCCATAATGGCGCTGCTTGTAATGTCACTTAAGGTGGCGTTAGTTTTTAAGGCCCAACAGATATCTTCTTAAGCACATCATAAAATCTAACATCACTAATATTAAAAAATAGTAGTAGATGTTTTCTTAATCATCTTAAGAGTATATTACATCACAAAAAAGTTATTAATGTTATTATACTCCTAAACTATCCTAATTTTTATCTTCTTGTAAAACAAGGAATATGCTATAATTAAATATTTTGTTATATAGTACAATAAAAACAAATTAATTAGTAATAAACTTAATTCCCTATATTAGTTAGCAACATATTCTGGGTATGTAATATATAGAAGAAACTAAAAGAATTTCTCTGAAGAAGTATAGAATTTACTAAAGAAATGAAAACATGAATTTTCATGGAGATGAATTTAGCATGCTCTCATCATGTTTTTCTTTTAAGTATATTTTTAAAATATGTTCTGTAATCACCAATTAAGTAGTATTTCAATGTAAAAGAAAGTTTTAAATGAATATTTTCATAAGATCCTGGTAAATGTAAACATGTTGAGGATGGTGTGATAATGGGTTAGTTACTATGGTCGTCAGGTACAGTTTACTGCTATTTGGTTCCACCTCTGTCATTCTGTGCTTTTCCATGTAACCCAGTAAAGTGAAACCTGGAAACTACATTTCCCAGACCTCATTGCCAGCAGGATTTCTTTTGATATCCTTCAATAAAAGTCAATCATGTGATATCTGGAAAGTAGCAGATAAGGAGACGCCATTATTCTCTGACCACGATTTCAAGCCATTTTGAGGCATTACTTAAATACCAGTTCAGTACTCTGGGCATGTGAGAGCCTTGGAAATGTTTTCCTCCAGCACCTGAGATTCTCTGAATGCAGCTTCCATTGTATTTGCTTCCCAACCTTCACACTTCTGTGTAACCCTGTAGTTCCCTGAGTTAAACAACTCTTCTTCTTAAAAAAGTGTAAGTGCAGTTATAGTTTGAATGTTTGTGTCTCTCCAAAATTCATGTTGAAACTTAATTCCTAATGTAATACTATTAAGAGCTGGAGCCTTTTGGGAAATTATTAGGTCTGAGGACTCCACCTTGTGGATGAGATTAACGTCCTTATAAGAGAGCTTCAGAGAGCTGCCTCCCCCTCCCATCTGTCCTGCCAGTCATCCTTTTTGCCCTCTTCCATCATGTGAGGATGTAGCAAGAAGGCACTATCTTGTAAGCAGAGTGAGCCCTTATCAGACACTAAATCTGTTGGCACCTTGATCTTAGACTTCCTGACCTCCAGAACTGTAAGAAATAATTTTCTGTTCTTTGTAAATTGCCCAGTCAACATATTTTGTTACAGCATGAATGGACTAAGACAAATGCCATCTGTTTTCCAGACCAACTGGTACAGTATTAGATACTGGAATTGGTTCTAAGATGGTTAAATTTAAGGAATGTAATTATTCCACTGCTAATGGAAAATGTAACACTGGAAATCTATTGTATGCAATGGCAAAATAGTTATTTAAATCATCTCCTGTAATTGCCTGCGATAAAGTGCCTATAGTAGGCAACACAGTAGGATTTCAAGTCACCAGGAACTTGGTAGGAATGATGGCTACAAAGAGTGTGGCACAGGAAAAGCAGGATTAGGGGGATAATGGCCAGGAGTTCTGGAGAACAGAATGTGCACAACATGGGAGGACATCAAGTACTCACATGAGTACTACCGAAAGTGCAGCTACAACAAATGAAGCTCACGAAAATCACATGAACAAGATGACCCATTCTGTGAAAGTTTGCCAGCCTTTTCTTTTTGCCACTCCAATGCTTGGGCAATAGGCTATGGACTAATTGATAGTGCAATTATGAGCTACATATTTTGCATGTGCTCAAGAAACATGCTTTTTTCTTTGTTTGTTTGGTTGCTTGTTTGTTTTTATCATGTCTGACCAAGCTACCCAGGCTGCTACCATTACTATATGCCCATCTGTGAACCTAAGAGACCAATATTGTGCCTTGCTATGTCATCATTTGGAAGCAGGTTGATTACTCTAGAATCTTCTCATCACAGAATGGTCATTTATTTTGAATATGCGTATGTATTACCTGTTTATAGTGTTACAATATAACAGTGAGATGGACTATTTATGGAACCCAGGAGACCATGGGTTGCGTGTCAGTACTTCTATGTCCTCAGGTAAATGTTAATGAAAGATTACAGCACACAATACAGAAGACATCATTTATGCCTCAGATTTCTCAGAAATGAAATTTTGTTATCACATAAGCTCATAAACTATGCCCAACTGAGCGGTTGACTAAAACCAAAGGAAATACAGAATAGTTAGCAGAAATACAGATTCTTGTCTAGTTGCATAAACAAGAGCTATAATGGCTATAAATACTTTTCTTTCTTTGTTATGTGTATGTGTTAACCATTCTTTTTCTTTGCCCTTTTCCCACAATGTTATACTAACGGTGGTTATACCTTTGAATTATTCCTTAAGTTATAGGCTATCAAAGGGAAATTGTGAATTGGCCAGAAAAAGAATGAATGCTGCTCAGAGATATATATGAGAAATTGGGGTTTTCCATTTTGGAGAAGTTGAGAAAGGTTTTATTTAGAAAAAGGATTGATGTATAATGTTAAAGAGAGACAAGATAATGCTGTTTTTGTGGTTGCTTGAAAGATAAATATGAACAGAGAGGAACACGTGAACAATGAGTGTCCACAGTTAGGGATGTGTTGGATATTTTTTTCTTTCTGAATTCTGCCCTTCATCTCAGGAGCAAAAGCCTGACAATTATATTTCCTAGAATCTACTTGAAATCAGATTTCTGGTAAGATTCCATCAACTGGAAGCATATGCATCCAGACCTGGAGTTTTGCTTTTGGCTTTTAAGTATTCTGCTGACACTCTCCCTTCTTGATACTGTTTTGGATGCAACTGTAATTCCTGCACTTCTAGTCCTTCAATATATGTAAGCCTCTAATTTTTTGTAAAATTTATTCTATCAAAATACCTTGAGAAGTATCTTTTCACTTAAAGACAATGTATTAAGCAGAAGGTTCTAGCCACATCATTTGAGTACTAAATTTAAGAGTGGTTCCAGATAAAACTTGGGGTTTGAAAGTTGTTTTTTATTTTTTTAAAGAATTCTATTCAAGAAAATCTTCCCTCTGCTTATCAGGAATTTTGAACATGGCATTTATGAAAGTGTATCACAACAGGATGATCTTTATGGTTTAAATTAGAAAATCAAAGCCCATAGAAGTTGAGGGCCATGTCCAAGGTGGAAACTATTTAGTGTTGACTGGTAATGGAGCCCTTTTTTTGCTGATTTTTAATACAGGCCCCTTTTAAAGTTACCAGTTACTTCACATAAAAATAAAGAAAATTCCATTAATCTTCAGTAGGTAAATAATATGCACTATTTTTGGCACCAAAATGTTGGATAGAAAAAAAAAATAGGAAGTGCGTCTTTTAGATGATGTGGAGGGGAAGGACATTTATCAACCCATTGTATAGGAAACATTGAGAATTCAAGAGATAATTTGCAGATAATTTTTTGAAACAAAGTCATTTTTTAATTCTCATGCCCAACTCCAATTATAGAATCACAGTCGAATTATACATTTAGAAACTGAAAGTGGCGCGGAAAGGAGGATCTTGAATAAGATAAGAATAGAAGTCAAATACTAAAAACATGGTGCTCTAGCTAGATACTTCTTATACAATAAAGCTGAAGCAGTGGTGAACATACTTTCATCATGTAAGTTTATCACATAATTTTATTTATTTCACTTTACCCATTAATTTTACCCTTACGGTAGAACATATATTTTTAGTACATGAGCAGAATGTTAGAACTTAATGCTTAGGAAAGAATTCTGATTGAACAATGGACAATCACTGCAGCTTGAAAGAGTAATAAAGGAAGGCCATATATTGGTAACGTGCAGAACTACGTTTCTTTTCAAGTCATAGTTGTCTGGGAACAAGATGACACCCAGCTTGTGGGAACCCGATAACATCAACATTCCAAGGATAAATTGAAGAGTTGCAGGACTGAACATGAGATAATGAATAGCCTGGAGTCTATAAATTTGCATGTGACAGGTCCCTGATGGGAATAACCTCACCCTTTGTTTCCCACACTTTTCCCTTTAAAAACCTTGCTGAGCTTCCTGAATCTTTGAGACAGTTTTAGTGTGACTGTCTCCAAAGGTGCCAATCCTGAAAATAAAGCTTCTAATCCTTTTATCAACATTTGACTTTCAAGTCTTGTTTCTTGTTGATGATGGGGCAAACAAACTTGGTGCCTATAATACATCTATTTGCTTTTGTGAATTTTGTTTGTGAAATATATATTTTTTTCATTCTGACATAGCCTTGGGCACCACTGTGACTACCACAATAAATGTATATATTTTCCTAATTTAGTTCAAATTTAGAAAATAATTTTTACTTTCTTACACATATTGGTCCAAATGGACAATTTTTTTTCTTTTTTCTCAGAGTGATACATTTTACTTTATGTCTTTTGTATATGATAAGTAATCCACATTTTTAAAGGTAATATATACAGACTTTGTCCCATTAACTAGATATATTACACATAAGGCTAAATGATTGTTAAATTACTTAATATTTTAAAACTTTTAATCAAATGTTATAAAACCTATGGAAAACATTTTTAAATTAATGAAATAAAATTAATACATATCTTTGGTTAAATGTATTCAAATGGTTAGAAATATCAGGTAGTATGTCCAAAAGAAATATCTTTGAAAGGGGCTGATGTTTACAAAACTGAATGGTCTCATGAGCTCATAGACAAATATTTGGCTTGGTGCTATAACTGAGTGGTAGTGATTAGAAATTGTTTTTTGTTTTTGTTTTTGTTTTTTTTTTTTTATCACTATTTACACCTAAATATTTTACTTAAAAAGCAAAAAAAAAAAAAAAAAAAAATTGGACATTCTCACTGTTCCTGAATATCTTACTTTGGGTGGCTTAAAAAAATACCAAAATATATGCACTATTGCTTTATTGCAAAGAAGGAGAGAAAACAACATAAGTAGTGTGTTTCCAAGCATTTAGTTTCATGAGAAAACACAACTAGTTGGCTGTTACAGGAGAAGACTCTACTGGGGTCATAAGGAAACAGTATGTCTCAAATCATTCTTTCAGCGAGGAGGGAGGGAGAAGAATATATCTGCCATTCCTTCTCTAGTCGCCACTAGTCAAAGTACACCTCCATGACAGTGAGGAAGTCCTGGAGGAAAGAGATGAGAGGCTGTGGTGTGAATCATGAAGTGATGTGCTGTCAAATTGTGCTACTAGGAAGATGGAAAATGGAGAATTTTCTGCTGTAAACCCAGCTGGACCTCTGAGGGTGGTAACAGAGCTCAATGAGCCTCTTTGCAGAAGAGATACAAATTTTCTTATCATGGCCCAAGAACAGCTGCATAATTTGTGGCACCCAGAACAAAAGGAAAATGTGGGTCCCTTGTGCAAAAGTTAAGGATTTTAGAGTGCTGCAACAGAGCATTAAACCAAACACAGGGCCCTCCTGGGCATAGAGCCCTGTGAAGCTGCACAGGTCCCACATGGATGAAGCCCGCTCTGCCACTGCCTATACTAATGTTATTGGTTCCAGGTGATCTTCTTAGAGGGTCATCAGTAGCACTGAGCAGAAAACCATGGCCCATTGAATCTGGGAAGCCCTGTGCTGGCATCTGTTGCCCTAAAAGACATTTTTTTTTTTTTTTTCAAGAAATGATAATCCTGGGGAAACTTACATTGAGTAAAATGAGCAAAACACAGAGGGATAAATACCACATGTACTTACTCATAAGTGGGAGCTAAGAGATAAAGAAGGAAGGAAAGAAAGACCACAGTGGTGTGTTGGACTTGCAGAGGGACAGAGTATACCTAGGGATACAAAGTGGAGTGGGGGGGAATGGGGAGGGGGAGGGAGGTTGGGCATAATTGGGTGGGGGACATGGGGTACAAATGCAATTTGTGGTAATGGGCATGCTGCCAGTTGGATCTGGCCTTCACTTCCTGGGCGCATGGGGTGACAATCAGCTTTGTATCTCATAAATATTCATAACCAATAAAAAAAAATGTACTCCAGGCTAAGCTATGATATTTGGGAGGTTGGCTATATGAAATGCATTTTGATTTAATGATTTTTTTCAACTTTCGGTTTGTCAGGCCATAGCACCTTCTTAAATCAAAGAGCATCTGTACATCTCTAGGGACCTGAGGACAAGATAAGCCTTTCTCATCAAGATGATGTGGCATGTTCTGCTTCTATCTAGGTGTTCTGAATTCCTGACTCTGATGTGTCTGGGAGATAATTCCTGTAATTGTTAATATGAGGGTACTTCAAGAATTTCATGAAAAAATGGATTTAAAAGACAATACAAATCTTTCCATGAACTTTTGGAAGATCCCTCATATGTGAAAAACCCAGTGAGGAGAGCCACTAGTAGCTTCCTTTCCTGCAGGTCATTAGGAATCTGAACATTTCAATACCATATTGTGTAACAGAAGTTGTATGGGATCCCTGAGTTTTTCTGCTCTGCCTAATTCTCTTTAGATTGAGCAGCCCAGAGAATCAAGCCACATATCCAAATTTCTCAAGGTAATTTAGAATTCATCAGAATGTCCTAGTCAACTTATCTCCCATAGTTGGCCCCCATGAGTGGTCTGTTTTAAGCAGAGTGGAAAAAGCAAGTGATTTAGATATCCCATTACTTAGATATAAATCCTATCTTTGCCTCTTAATGGTTCTATGAGTTTGAATAGCTATTTTATCTACCTCTATCTGTATTCTAATCTGTAAAACAGGTAGAAATAATATTAATAATTGTAATAAAGAGGGTAAAAATCATCATCATCATCATCATTGCCATCTACATAACAGAGTTATTGAAAAGAGTGAATGAAATAAGATAAATTGCTGTAAATTGTAAAGGGCCAAACAATGTTATATGCTAAAGCTATTCCCAGAACATATTGCCCTGTGTTTTGAAGGTGCTGGAACAGAATCTAAGATGTGTTGTTCTTTTTTTAAGTTGTTCCTTATAAAGTTCTTTTTTACATTAACATCTGTGATTATATCTCGACTATCCCATTTGAAGGAAAGAAATGCACATGCCAGTATGAATAGATAAAGGAGATAAAATGTACACAATAAAGGAACACCTAGAAATCACCTAGAAATATATTTCACAATAAAAAAAAAAAAGAAATAATTTCAAATTAGGTGGAAATTGCTGATTTTGCACCTCTCTTAGTTTTTAAAATTTTTTTCTTAAAAATATTCATTGTTATTATCTTTTCATTGGGTAAACTCTGTAAGTCATGAGTCTCTGACAATTATTAGAAGATAGAAAAGCATTTAACTCATTTGATGCCCCAGTTTACTGTGAGTAGAGTTACTTATTGAAATTTAACCGAAGCACAATGGCTTAAGTATTCAAAAGCTTTATGTTATAAACTCAATAATTATAATAATGAAAAGATTTATTGAACAATACTATATTCCACAGTATGGTAATGGCTGAAACAAAGGTGAATAAAAAATAATCCCTGTCCACAAGAAGTTAAAAAAAATAAATGTCAGCCTGCCTGGTATTTATTCAAAATGCATTAAATATTTTACCAGCAGTAGAAGCTGGATCAGAAGATATAACATAAAAGAAAAACAACAATATAGTAACTTCATTTTAGGGTAAATAATATATTATAAAAAATAATTGAACTCTGGTTAACCCTGCCCTTACCTGCCCTTGAATAAACAGAACACTTACTGTTACAGTAGCAAAAGTGAATAACATGCTCTTAACCACTTGCTACCGTTCTTTATTTCAGTCTGCTGTCTAGGAAGTCCTCAACCCTTTCATTGCAAATTTTGTTGACTATACACACTGATGACTATACAAAGGATGTGCCTCTCCATACACATAATGCTAATACTTCCTAAAATACCATATTGTCACTGCAGTGTTTGGCATAATTAATATGTCAACGTTTATCTGGGCTTGCTAAAAATTAGGCCAAGTATCCTATTCAAACATACGGCAAAAAAAAAAAAAAAAAAAGCAAACCAATCAAAAGGGTACAATGTGATAAATGCTACTTCAGATTCTATCTATAATTCTTTCTCCATGGAACTCAGTTATGAGTCTTCTTTTTTTTTTTTTTTTTGGTTATGAGAATTCATGAGATACAAAGCTGATTGTCACTCCTCATGCTCATGATGTGGGGGCCAGATTCATATTGGCTGTATACCAATAACCACAAATTTAATTTGTACCCTGTATCCCCCACCCAATATCCCCAAACTCCCTCTCCCTGTCCCCTTCCCTCCAGCTCCACTTTGTATCCTTAGGTGTGCTCTCTCCCTCTGTAAGTCCAACACATCACTGTGGTCTTTCTTTCCTTCTTTCTTTCTCTTTTAGCTTCCACTTATGAGTGAGTACCTGTGGTATTTATCCCTCTGCTTTGCTGATTTCACTCAACATAAGTTTCTCCAGGCTCATCCATGTTGTTGCAAATGGGAGTATTTCAATCTTTTTTTATGGCAGAGTAGTATTCCATGGTGTATATATACCACAGTTTCCTAATCAAATCATCCATGGATGGACATTTAGGTCGGGAGTGCAAGTATCCCTTCAACATGATGATTTCCATTTCTATGGGTATATACCCAAAAGTTGGATAGCTGGATCAAATGGATGATCTATTTGTAGTTGTTTGAGAAACATCCATACTGTTTTCCATAGCAGTTGTACTAATTTACAGTCCCACCAACAGTGTAGGAGCGTTCCCTTCTCCCAACACCCTCACCAGCATTTGGTATTCACCATATTTTTGATTATAGCTAGTCTAACTGGGGTGAGGTGGTATCTCAGTGTAGTTTAAATTTGCATTTTGCTGAAGAATAGTGATATTAAGCGTTTTTTCATGCCTGTTGGCCATTTGTATGTATTCCTTTGAAAAAGTCTATTCAGCTCCTTTGCCCCTTTTTAAATTGGGTTATTTATTATTATTTTTTTTTTTTTTACTATAGAATTTTTTGAGATCCTTGTATATTATGGATATTAATCCCTTGTCAGCTGCATAGTTAGCAAAAATTTTCTCCCACTCTGTAGGTTGTCATTTCCCTCTGTTGATTATTTCCTTTGCTGTGGAGAAGATTTTTAGTTTGATATAGTCCCATTTATTTATTTATTTATTTTGCTGCTTGCACTTTTGGGCTCCTGTCCATAAAGTATGTGCCCAAACCTAGTTGCTAGAGTGTTTCACCTATATCTTCCCTTAGTACTTTTACAGTTTCAGGTCTTATACTTAAGTCTTTAATCGATTTTGAGTTGATTTTAGTGTATGGTGAGAGATGCATATCTATTTTCATTCCTCTGCATATGGATATCCAGTTTTCCCTGCATCACTTGTTCAAGAGGCAGTCTTTTCCTCAATGCAGATTTTTATTACCTTCGTCCAATATTAGATTGCTATAAGCCTGGGGGTGATTTCTGACTTCTCCATTCTACTCCATATGTCTGAATGTCTGCTTTTATATCAATACCATGTTGTGTTGGTTACAATAGCTTTGTAGTATAATTTGAAGTCAGGTAGTGTTATGCCTCTGGCTTTATTTTTTTTGCTCAGGATTGCTTTGGCTATTTGGGGTATTTTGTTATTCCATATGAAAGGTAAGATTCTTTTTTTCCATTTCTGTGAAGAATGTCGTTGGTATTTTGATAGGGATTGCATTGAATCTGTAGACTGCTTTGAGTAGTGTAGAAATTTTCACAATGTTAATCCTTCCAATCCAGGAGCATGGAATATATTTCCATCTTTGTGTGTCTTCTTTAACTTCTTTCAGAAGTGGCTTATAGTTCTCATTGTAGAGGTCTTTCATCTCTTTGGTTAAATTGATCCCTATGTATTTTGTGTGTGTGTGTGTATGACAATTGTAAATTAGCTTACTTTCTTCATTTCTCTTTCTGTTAGTTCACTATTTGAGTATGGAAATGCAACTGATTTGGGGGCATTTATATTGTAATCTGCAAAATTACCAAAGTTATTGACCAGCTCTAGGAGCTTTTTGATAGTCTTTAGTTTTTTCTCTATATAGTATAATGTCATCCACAAATAGAGACAGTTTGACTTTGTCCTTTCCGATGTGGATTCCCTTTATTTCTTTCTCTTGCCTGATTGCTCTGCTAGTACCTCCAGTATTATGTTAAATAGTAGTGGAGAGAGTGGGCATCCTTTTCTTGCTCCTGTTCTTAAGGGAAAGCCCCTCATTTTTTCCCCATTCAAAATAATACTGGTGGTGGGCTTGTCATAAATGGCTATTATTGTGTTGAGATACTTTCCTTCTATACCTAATTTGTTGAGAGTCTTTATCACAAAGGGATGTTGAATTTTGTCAAATGCTTTTTCAGCATCTATTGAGATAATCATATGGTTTTTGTCCTTGAGTTTGTTGATGTGATGTATCGCATTTATTGACTTTCATATATTGAACCACCCTTGCATTCCTGGGATGAATCCCACTTGATCATAGTGTATAATTTGTTCATAGTGTATAATTTGTTTATGTGTTGCTGTATTCTGATTGCTAATATTTTGTAGAGTATTTTTGCATCTATGTTCATCAAGGATAATGGCCTGTAATTTTCTTTTTTTTGTTGTGTCTTTATCTGGTTTTGGTATCAAAGTTATGTTGGCCTCATAGAATGAGTTTGGGAGAGTAGCTTCTATTTCAATTGTTCGGAATAGTTTGAGGAGAATTGGTATTAACTTCTCTTTAAAAGTTTGATAGAATTCAGTTGTAAGTCTTAAGGCTGGGCTTGGAATGTAGGATGCAAGCAATCCCCTCTTTTTTCTTTACTTTTTCCAGCATACAGACCTTAAAATTCCTACAGTTAACTTACCGAAATAGATGCCTCATGATCAGCTTGTTTCCTAAGTTCATCAATTACACGTTGTAATGTCTGAATGTGATTAGTGCACTTGACCTGAGTTTATACTACAAAACTAGGTTAATTTAATAATGATTTGGAAACTTATATCTTACTTTAAATTGGTACTGATTTTCTTTATATGTTTATATAGGATTAAGTTTTGATAGCAAGTTATTATTAGCAAATATTTTAATTTGCTTAAAGTTAAAAATCCAACCTTAGAGTTAGAGCCCTTCAAAAAGTTCAGTGTAGCAAAACAATATTCAAGTAATTATAACTAACAATAGAAGTGACTCCATACGATTACTAATATCCTAAGTTACAACACTAAGTCCAAGAATTGCACTTTGCCCAAAACATAACAGTTAAATAATTCAACTGTATAAAAAATAATAAGAGTGGCAAAGTCTGCTTACTATACCATTGTAGCTGGCTTCATAAAGTTCTATGCTCTAATAGATTAGAAGAACACAAGAAATGTGAATAATGAAATCAAAACAATATTCTAATTGATAAGTTATAGGCTTTTTTCCCCTTACCTCAAATGGGATAATTGCTGTATTTTAGAATGTCATGTACATCTGTATGTTTTTCAAATTTTCTAACAAATTATGGCATTCATTATAAAACAGATTGAGAGATGGTGATTGAGCATAGTTAATGGAATTGATAATTGGATGAACTGAGTAATCAGTAAAAAATAATGTTGATGTCAATCTAGAAAGTAATCTCTGGTGGACAATCCAGGCGCCTGCCTCAGCTTTTTCATAACTAGTAATTTTTACATAGAACTTGATGAGGATAATCATGGTGTACAAAGAGATTTATGAATAACGTGGAGTTTTAAAATATAGCAAGTATATAGTAGCAGAGAATCAGCATAAAATACAAACTTTTTTTTAATTTTAAAAAGCAATTTACTTTTTACTTAAAAGAAAATCTTGACAGGCAGAGGTAACAGGCCAAACTGAATAAATGAAATGTAATAGAGATCAATGTACAATCTTTACTGCCAGTACAGGGCAGACATCTTTCTAAGACAGCTGCTATAAACTAAATCTTAGGGGTTGATTAAATGCGATATAAATCAATAGCATAAATTGTTTATCAACTAATCTAATGATAGGTTAAGTATGTATATTTAGAACTATTGTGGTATTATCTTTTCTGTAGATGTGTTAGACTACAGTTGGAGAACTATGTTTTCAATTCTGGACATCACACTATGAGAGGACACATATTGTACTGAACTTGTCTTGAGTCTAGTGACATGAATTTTAAGAGAGATAAGAAAAGAAACGGAAGAAAAAAAAACTAACTTGTATTGATTTTCTGCCCATTACTACATTTTCTCATAAACATTATTTCTTGTGTATTTTACAAATGCCCTGTAGAATAGGTAATACTGTATGTCATTTATAGATTAAAAATCTGAGATATAGGAATTTTAACTAACTGCTCATGGTCACAGATTTGATAAGAGCTAAAGCCAAGTTTGAACTTACATGGGCCTGATTACCAACAACTATGACCTTGACATTATGCTGTTCCTTTACTATGTGAAGATAAGTAATGCTTAGTGAGCATCATATTCACTTAAGTTTAATCAGAATAATTGAAAGCCTATCAGGTGCTAGTCACTGAGAATATTCTCTCCTTTGAAGAACTCAAGGTCTTGCCCTGAGTCCTGACCTCCAAACAAGTAAATCCTGATATGAGGGAATAATAACTTAATCCTACTCAATTCCCTTTGAGTATGTTGTTAGCTTATTTTTTGCTTTGTTTTGTTTTTGGCTCTCCTGCACCTGGAAACCCAGGATCCAAAGTACTGCTTACATATGAGGAGAAATATGTACAGACTTCTGGAACACTTTGCTGCGAACCCAGAATTTGGGATTAGCTCAAGGGAAGAGGCATGCATATATAGAGAAAGTTTAGCTGTTCAGCGGCTGCCTTATGCTCAGTCAAGTGAAGAAATGTTTGTCAGATTTAAGTTGATTCATTCATCAGATCACTGCTCATTCTTATTATGAGGGGAGATGAAGAAGTGGATTAAAGTATCAGATACACGGTGTATTTGGCACTCGGCCTCAATTAGCAAAGATAAAAACTATTTTTCTTACTTTCTTTGGATTAGGCATATGAATGTAAATTGGCTTTCACTACTAATGCACTAATACAAGGTTTGAAAGGTAAAACTTAGATGAAAGCAATATTCCTGTTGGCAAGCTAGGTTGCACAGATGTGGGCATTTCTGCTGTGCCATTCCTAAATCCAAGTTCCAGTGTGTGGGTGTTGAGGCAAAAGCTGCTGATATCCTGCTTCCAGCTTCCTGACCACTGAACCAAGGCTAAACAGTGCATTCATGAGTGTCAGATTCCCAACCCCACTCTTTCTGATAGGGTAGAGGGAGTAGAGCTCCTGGCAGGTTAGTTCTGTGGTGTTCTGGAAATCATTTCTGCAGATGTAATCAATCAGCATTCTCTAGCACTTACAAGATTTTTTAGGCACCTAATTCTCCCTATTTAACCATTTTCTGTCTGAAATACTACAGTTATTTCTGTTTCATTCAGTGAATGCTAAATAAATCAGTATTGATGTATGCATCTTCCCTAATGTAACAAATGCAAAAAAAAAAAAAAAATTCTAACTTTTGGACCATCAAGAGTCTGTGAGAAAATGAATAAATACATCAATAAGAAAAAAGAAGAGGCTGTGAGAAAGAAAAAAAGATATTCCATCTCCAATGACTACATTACAAATGGCATTAATATAATACAATAATACACAGAGGAAGAAGCTATTGATCCTACTTGCAGGATCAAAGGAGGCTTTACAGTAAATTTGAAATTTGTGATATTGAAAGAGGAAAAATGATTTTATCAGGATGACATGGTGTAGGTGAAATATTTTAGCTAAGAGATATAGCAAGAATAAATGCATGGCAAGTTGAAAGTTCATGATGTATTTAGGGAACCATGAATCTACTTACGCAATTGAAGAACTGGACAAAAGCTTGGACATTGTGGAAACTAAGACTATAAAGGACAATTGGGGCCAGAATGTCAAGTATTTTTACATTACTCTAACACCAGAGGAACGGTTAAAGTAGCAAGATATTTTTTTTTTTTTCCTGGAAAATATGTTGAGATTTGTGTATGGGTAGCTGATTTTAAGCATTCAAACCTCTGTGATGTTAAAGAAATAGATCTTTTCTGTGTGGATGAAGAGCGAAATACAACTAGTAGGTAGAAGTTACAACTACTAGTTGTGGTAGATTGCTATATTGATCCCAATTCTTTACTTTCTCTCTGTGTTAGATTTAAGTATTCATATCTCGAGCTGTGTGTCCATGCATCCTTTTCACTTAAAGTGCATAGTAGATTTTCCTGCCACATTTATTATGAGCTGGTCCATTTGACCTGCTTTGGAAAACATGTGGTTTGAAAGGAAAAAGTGGCAATACAAAAGGAAAGATCAACACATATTGGTATAATTTGACTTGTTCTCTTCCATCTTTCTCGACCGCCATGAGTAGTCTTGTGTAGTTGCTGTTCCAAAGAGACTGGGAAAATACACTGGGCAAACCTGACCCCAGCCCAAACTCTGGAGCCAAGCCCATCCAAATCTACCAAATCTAGCAAAATCACAGCTAACCTGAATATCTGTAAGGAAAAAAATAAAGGTTTGCTGTTGGTACTGCAATTTTCAGTATGCTTATTATGAAGCAAAAAACTGAGTCATTCTCCAAGAAAGCCTTCTAGCAATCCATCCTCTCTTAAATGAACAGAAAATCTTTGGAGGCACTGTTTCTGGGAGTATTCACACAGAGGCTGAACATTTAGTGCTCTCCACTCTCCACCACTCCATCAATAGCCCTAACCATTATTATCTTTTGCTTGAAAGACTCTAAAAGCCACTTAACACATCCCATCATCTAAAGTATGCATGCCATGGCAGTGTGTTGTGTCATTTTACCTCCTGTTTGGGTGCTTTCATGTATACTTATAAGGACACCCATACTCCCTACAAGACCCTGCCTGGCCCCCTCCTACTTCATCTTCATTCTGTGCTACATTATCCTCTCCTATCACACTTGAGCCACATTAAACTTTTTCTCTGCCATCAACGTGCCAATCTCATCTTCCTGTAAGGCTGTTAGAATTACCCCCAATAGGTGTCTTTTTTCCTCCCTTACTATTCTTATTGCTGGTTCTTTCTTATTTTTCAGGTATCAGCTTAAATATCTTCTCTTTCATGAGATGTCACTGGTCATACTGTCATTCTCTATTTCTTAAAAGCATTTATCAAAACCAGCAATCTGTTTCTTAATTCATTTTTTTTACATAAAAGCGTGCATTTGATGAAGACAAAAACCACATTTGCTATTTATGTTGTTTACTGTTATATCCTTATTGCCTAGACCAGATAAGTGTATATTTACTTAATGAAAGGGGAAAAAAGAGCAAATCAATAAATGAGTATATTGTTCAAAACGTAACATTTGCAGGTGTAATTATTGGAAGAGAGATAAAATAAAATGAACTCTATGGTCATTTTCTCTTTAAAAATCCTCTGTGTAATTAGACTTGCATGTTCTATCAAAACATAAAAGAAATATTAGGAACTATATTTCAGTTCCTTCCTTCCGCCTTATTAGCATGGTCAACCTAGACCTAAACTGACTGAAAAAGGGAATAGCCACTAAAAGATAACAGTGCTCGTTTACTCTTCCTGAAGTCTTTAAATTATACCAAAAAGCTGTGAAAGTATACCAATCATGGCATTTACAGCACATAAAAAAGGGAAGTTGCCATCATATTTTTGGCTATATTTTCTTCTTCTGTGTGGATTACACTTTCTGTCATTGATAATTTACTGACCTCTCGAGATGAGCTTGTAATTAAATAAACAGACTTGTCTGAAACACACAAGGTTGGGGCAATTAAAAAGAGAATAAGGCTTGGAGGCACCACACATATTTTAAATTATAAAAATTGGAGCACCAGCACCTCCTTCTACAGTCTATTTTATAGGATTTGAGTGTGTGTGTGTTGTGATAAATCTGGCATTTAAAATTTGAAGCATAAGGAAAAAATGGCAAGGCAAAGATGCATTAATAATCTGTGAAGATACCTTACCCCGAAAAATGCAAACAACCCAATGTCCATCAGAGGATGATGGAGTAAACACAAACACAATGTGGTATATCCATGCAACGGAATCTTATTTAATGATAAAAAGGAATAAAGTACTGATATATGATACTACATGCATGAAACTTGAAAGCAATATGCTAAGTAAAGAGAATCCAGTCACTAAATCATACTGATTTTATTTATATTAAATGTCCAGAACAGCAAACCCATAGAGCAGAAAGTAGATTAGTGGTTTCCACAGGCTGGAGAAGGAGATAATATGTAGTGACTGCTAATGGGAAAAAATGTGGGGTGGGGGGTGGCAAAATATTCTAAAATTAGATAATGGCGACAGTTGCAAAAACCCAGAACTGTATATTTTTAAAGGAAAATTTTATAGTATGTAAATTATAAACATGAAGTGTTTATAAAAACATGCTTATAAGGCAGGATCCTCATATAGTATGGTTCCCCTCAAATTTGCAAAAGGTTCACATAGATTTGTCTATGATTGATGACATCTCTGAATTATCTCGTCTACACTGTAGGAAAATACCACCAGGACTATGCAAATTTTTATATATTCAGCAGCATATCAATAAATTTTTCACTGGATTTCTCAGTGTAAAAATGCCTATGCTTCATTAACTCAAATTGTGTTTGCCTCAAGGTTTCTTTATTTTTTTTTCATAAAATATTCCCTTAGATGTACATTAGTACATTGATATCCCAAGATTACTAAGCACAATCTATTCTGATAAATAGTCAATTAGTTATTTCATGCCCAAGGATAAAAAACAGGATAAAATTCTTTATAGACAGAAGATAATCATTAAACATGTATCTGTGCAATTGTTAAAATCATCCTTTGATTACCATTTGATTTAGCCTGTGGGTGTGTTGAGGGCAAAGATTAAGTATTATTCATTGTTGTATCATTAGCCTCTGGCAATGGTTGAAACTCACTGCAAATTCTCAAAAATGTATACTTGAATACAAGGAAATAGATCAATTTGAAATTTATTCCAACATATTGAAGTACTTTAGGGTTCAAAAAATAAAATTGTTGTCTCCTATAGAACTTTTTCATACTCCAAATCAGTAGATTCCTTACTCTTTTGAATGAGATATATGTGAGAGTACTTCAGAAAATTAATGGAAAAATAGAATTAAAAGATAATATGAGTATTTTTATAAATTCTTTGAAGTACCTTTGTATATACATACATAAGTGTATAAATTAATGTATACAATCATGCATCACTTAATGACAGGGAAATGAGTCATTAGGCAATCTGTCATCTTGCAAACATCATAGTGTTACTTACACAAACCTAGATGGTATAGCCTACTACTCACATAGGCTATATGCTATAGCCTATGGCTCTTAGGTGAGTAATGAGTTGCCTAACTGTTAGGATGGCCATGAGGTCACTAGGCAATAGGACTTGTTCAGTGCCGTTATAATTTTATGGGGCCATTTTATATGCAGTCTACCTTTGATGAAAACATTGTTACACAGTGCATGATTGTACGTTTGTTTACATATTTATTTACTATGCATAATCAAGTGTTTTTTGTAAACTAACATAGCTTATTTCTTGTACATTTTGTTAACTTCTTTGTGTCTAGACAACCTCCCCTATTTTAATCTAGAAGGCTAAAACTATCACACATATTTCATCAAAGTGGGACATGAACTTAGAGATGTAACCACATTACTGTTTTTTTAGAGCAACTTTTTCTAGAACATTTTCCATAAAGTGCAGATGCTGTGATATAGCTTACTAAGGAAAAACATTAAAAAAGAAAAAAAAAAGGTATTAGGCATCTAAGCAAGATTGGGGCATATTGCATATTATTGCCCCTTTCCTAGAATAACACTGGGATTTTCCCAGAGAATCATTGGAGTATTAAGGCCATTGAGGCATCTTTCAAAAGAAACCTATTTCATAAATTTCCTGGTTGTGAAGCTATGCTGTGCTTATGTGAGATACCACCATAGAAAGAGACAAAATGAAAGCTATATGGGATCTTGTTATACTATTTTTTAACAACTAAATGTGAATTTACAATTATTTAAACATAAAAGTTTGAAAAATACAGACATACCAGCCAGCTGTTAAGAAAAAAAAAAGTAAAAATATAGATAATGTAGAAGAAACAAGAAACGTTGGTATTGTCCTTTAGCATCATATAAAGTATATCCCCTTTGTAACAAAATAAAATAATAAATGAATAAATAAACTTGTTTAACTCTGTCCAACACAATATTTTCAAAACATATTTGATTACAAAATATTTTCTTTCAACATTTATAGCACACTTTGCTAAACGCTGTCCTAGAAGATTTCCAGCTGAAGTCAAATGTCTGAATTGCAGAATTTTGAAAACTGTAGCATATGTTGGATTTTCCATTTGTTCCACTTCTACCTGATTCTTATACATTTGAGAACTTAAACTGTACAAGCCTTTCTCAGTAAAAACTGAGGATTTCTATTGTAATCTATTCAGGGATGAAGAATGACTGTATTTCTTTTGTGCCTCTAATGCCTAGTGCAAAGCTACACACTTAGGCACAGGATTGGAGTGCACTGAGATTGCCCTTGCTTGTACTCTCAGTTTTCTTCCACTCTGCAGGGTATCAGAAGAACGCGGTGTCAGTAACTAGGGTGATTTATGTTACAAGATTACAGATATTACCAAGTCCATTAACGTCAACACTGATTTTTAAATCAGGTGAAAATATTTCCATGTATCTTTTGCTCTGAACCTGTGGACCTGGAACTGAACAAAAAATACCAAATATTTTAGGAAAATAATTCAATTATTTCTTTTGACTCAGTCTCAAAAGAAAGAAAATAGCTAGATTAATAAAATACAATTTAAAATGTACAGTGATATATATGAATAGTAATTCAGAGAATCAGAATATTAAAAAAAAGGAAAGATTTGCTCTGAAAAACTTGGTTTCTAGTATTTACTAAGAACTGGATATGTATTTCAGTCCGAAAATTCAGGTGTGCTAGAAACATGTTGTTTTTCCTCCTTCAAATAAATTCAATTTAATTTCTGTTTCTCAGCCCTCATTTCTATGGTTTATGGAAAAAATAAATCTAAATCTAAATTTAAATTTAATTTAATTTATATAAATTATTTTTCAGTATTCTCATGCAGCAGGAAGATTGCATGAATCACACCTTTCCTCTAATCCCACATCTCTGAAGTACATATTTTTATAATGTTGACATTTTAAGATTTTTAAGACTGTGACAGTAGAACATTAAACCAAACACGGGGCCTTTTTTTTTTTTTTTTTTGTCTTTTTCGTGACCGGTACTCAGCCAGCGAGTGCACCGGCCATTACCTATATAGGATTCGAACTCGCGGCGGGAGCGTCGCTGTGCTCCCAGCGCCGCACTCTCCCAAGTGCGCCACGGGCGCGGCCCTAATGTTGACATTTTAAATGCTGTATGTATGTCATATCTTTTATACATATTGTTTCTATGAGCATTGTTAGGACAAGGACTATTTATTGGTTATCTTTTAATTGATAATTCTTGGTCAGATCCCATAATATAACAGCCATTGAATTAATGATCCCAAAATGTAAAAAGAATAAATGGTTTGTTAGTGCACTCATACCTAGTGCTCAAAAAATACTCAGTAGTTCAGCACTATTTTTTTAAAAATTAAATTTTTAAAAAAGGAAAATGCAGGCGCCCGGCTAGCTCAGTCGGTAGAGCATGGGACTCTTAAAAAAGGAAAATGATACTGTCCAATGGAACTCAGTGTCTTTCAATAAGTGATGTCATTATTTATACTTGAAATTTCATTCAATGAAGACCTTTATAGAATAGATAAAAACAAGCTACCTCCTGACTGAACTAACCTAACTGAATCTTGAACTGGAAAGGTTTGACAAAAGAAGAAGGAAAAACAAAACAAAACAAAACAGGAGTGCTTCAAAAAAGGTTACAAAAAGGCCTTCAGAACACTTTGTTTGAACAAATTTGTCAGCTACTACTCACCAGATTAAAAGAAAAAGAGAAAATGAATAAACCCATTTCCCTGACTGAATGAAGTACTGTGTCACTGTGTTTTCCTTTTTTGAGAAAAATAAGGGGAGAAAATGTTACCTTTAAACTATTTCTCTTTCTTCCAAGAATTAAAATGGCTCATTTTTCTTGCTTTCATATATTGATCTTAAACTTACTTTTCTTTCTTGGAAGAGTTTACATCTTGGCTCCTAGTCAAACTCTATCATAGTAACTCTTACCTTCATTCTTGGCAAATTCATCATTATTTGGTTTCTGCAAACAGTTTCTTCCCCTGCCTGTCATCATCTGATCTTTTCCTCACTATTCTATGGCCACACCCTCAACAGTGAACATTGACATCAAAAACTGTACCACTTTGAAATCACATTTTCAAAACACATTACTTTCTAAATTTGCAACCCCCTGATTCATTTGCTTGCTTAAGTACCACAAATGCCAAAATCATCAACATAATCAAAACACCTATATTAGTTTCCTTGGGCTGCTGTAATAAATTTCCACAAACTTTGTGGCTTAAGACAACAGAAATTTATTCTCTCACAGTTTTGGGAGTCAGAAGTTGTATCAAGATGCTGGCATGGTCACGTTCTTACCAAAAGTTCTAGGGGAAAATTCTGACTTGCCTGTTTCAGCCTCTGGTGAGACCTCATTTTCTTTGACTATAGCAGCATCACTCCAACTTATGCCTCCATCTTCACATGACTTTCGCTGGGTGTCTGTCTCTGCATCCTCTTCCCTAAGTATAAGGACACTAGTCATTGAATTTGGGTTCACTATAATCCAGTGTGACTTCATTTTAACTAATTACATCTTCAAAAGCCCTATTTCCAAGTAAGGTCATATTCTGAAGTTCTTGGTGAACATTAATTTTTAAGGTACACTATTTACCTCACCATGATAACTAATCCATTGACTTTACCACTTTCTCACTACCCTTTACTAACTTCCTGTCTCTGCCTTATTCATTATTCAACATACTTTCCAAGATCCTCACTAACGTATTTACTCCCTTCCTCCACTTCTCTCCTTACCTTTTCACCTGCTGTCATCTAAGCACAGAATGAACACCAACATTTTTCTTCTTTGTGTTTGTAGCAAATAGACAATAAAACAATGGGACACACACAAAAAAGATTTTACTTTATTAATGATAATTATCTTCAAATGAAAATTCAGAAATGCTCAACAATTCTTTAACAGTATTTCTTGAATTCATTTCTTTTTTTCCAAGGAAAACATGACACTCTTTCTCTTAATAACTTATACATCCCTACTTTTAATCATTGTCTACTTTTAGCTGATCTACTTCTCTGATCCAGCAGGAGGCTCCTCATTTCCTCACTTTCACAGTAAATATATAAGCTGCTCGCATGCACATCCTCTTCCTTCCTCTACCATGCCGACCCTTCTCCTAGGGAAGTTTAACCTTTTTCCAAGAGTTAGAGATTCCATTCACTCTCACCTCAGGTATTTTGCTTCTATTTTCTACCTATTTGCTTTCCCCAGCTATCTATTTTCCTCTCTACTTCTTTATTCTTTTCAACATGTAAACATGCCTTACTATTTTTTAAAAGTATTAATCCATAATATTTCTTTTCAATTTTTTCAATATCTCCAATTCTCTTTAATTATAAAAGGGCTAACTGCACATCCTGTCACCAGTTCCTTACTTCCTGTTCTCGTAATGATCTGTATTAAGTGATCTTGTTCTTAACTCCACACATGCCAAAATTATCCTATGGGCCTTGTCTTTGGCAATAACTACATTGTCAATCTCTGGGATATCTGATTTAGGAACTGAAGGTGGAGACTGGAGTTGTTTTTCCTTGTTAAGAACATATAACAAAGGATGAGTGACTGAGAAAAGTATTTTAGACCTTTTTAGCAAATGTATTTCTTGGTCTCCTTGACACATCAGTCCCATATTGTGCTCTGTTCTGCTTCTATACACCAGCTAACTTAGTATATGATTGAAGTCAACACACGCATGCACAAGTATAATCACACATGAAAATAATGATCCTGTTCAAGACTCAACTATCTTCTAAGTACATAGACCTGTCTAGTGTTTCAGACTTAGAGATATCAGAAAGCAGTTAAAGTATAAGCTCTGAATTTTAGCTTAAGTGTGTTGGTCTTTTTATACAATGCTGGGTGAAAAGAAGGTCTGAGAAGGACCTTGGAGAAGTAACAATTTTCCACTGGGCCTTGGAAGACCATAGTCCCCAATTGTTGAAAAATAACACTCTTGTTATCTTGGTATCGTCCACGCAAGGTATACTAAACCAAGACCCTAGTCTTTCTGACCATATATCCTGTGTCATGCCAAATGCAACCTCAGTTTCCCCATATCCTTTGAGAATTTCAACAGTAAACAATTACTGGTAAAAGTCATACTCTGACTTAATTTCCCCTATCTGTGTTACAAAATCATTATATTCTTTCCTCCCTGCAAAACAGTTGTCTTCGAGTTGTTCTCAAGTTATACTAATTCAATAAAGATTTATGAAAGGCTTTTGGTGGGTTTTTGTACATGTGTATAATTGTAATACATACAAGAAATTTCATAAAGAATGCTTTTAAATTTGTTATTTTGATTTCTTATTACACTTAATGGGGCTACAGATTAATGCTAGTGGTTATATAAATACATAAAGGGATTATATAGCTTATTAAATTTATTTTTCAGTAAATAAATATCTGTGAGCCTACAGTGTGTCAGTCTTTGCATTAGAGAGTCTAAAATAAAGTAAATTTCATTCAAAAATATATTATAATTTAATTAGAAGCTAATATTTTGATAAAATTAGATATGCTAACAGCATTCTATCAGTTTTTACTCAATATCATTTTAAAGTACCTATTAAAAATACATTTGCAATAACAAGTTATAGTTTTAGGGCATTAATAGTAAAGTTTTAAAAAGTGTGTTTTCAAGTACTTAGAGCTTATCTTAATATTACATAATTCTCTCCCAAAATGTGTTTTTAAAAAGCAAAGTCTGAAGTACATAGACAGATATAAAAATGTAATGAAAATGTCAACTCTATTAACTACATGACAGGCTTTTGCTAAAAAAAATAAAAAATAAAATAAAATAAAGAAAAGAAAAAGGCTCAGCTCATTGGTGTTTACTATTGTTACTATTTTGACCCTCCTTTAAAAAAAAAATTCTTTTTTGAAAGTTCAAATTCTCATTGTATAGCGAAGAAAGGATATCCTAGGCATACCTAAAATGTCATACTTATAATTCTCATAAGTTTTATACAAACACAGTAATGCAATTTTCAGATGGTGATAGCCATTTTACCCTGGGAAAATAAATATTAATATTATGCAGTTATATAAAATGAAAGTGTTTCACCATAGCAAACAAAATAAAACGAAACAAACAACAGCAACAAAAATAAACAGGAACAAAAACGGATTTTAGCATGCCAAATAGGAAGTAATCATCTAAAAATTCTTATTAATTTTGACGGAAATGTCACAATTTTTAGGTAAAATACAAATTATTAAAAAGAAAAACAAGAAGAAAAACACCTTTAATCAATGTTTCAATAGCCATTATCACTGAGATGCGATCAAATACATTCTGTGTCTGTGAAATAAATATAAAGTAAAATCCATGCATAATCTTCGGATTCTGCAGTGAATGTTGAGTAATATCACATTATTTGATCGTGCTTTTCTTCATTTTGGTTGGCATTTTTATTTCCAAGTTTCTTTAATGCCTGTGGCTGAAGAACCTGGTGCATCTCTGAGGAAATACAAAAGGAAGAGAAAATACAAAACAGGACACTAAAACATGAAGGTGATAGGTCATCATTTGCTTCCATATATTGTTTCAGGAACTTTATTTGACCTATCTCAACTACATATTAATGTTTAGCAAACACTGAAGTTCTTATATTAGTCCTTAGTGTGCATATAGAATAAAGTAACTATAGCAGACGTAAAGTACTGATGTGTGATTAATATATGGTTGCTGCTAGTAAGAAGCCGTACATTTCAGATTAAGTTAAAACATTTGTTTCTTTATTTCACTCAGTAAATGACATAGAAAATCATTTGGCTCTTTTTTCTTTTAACAAGACCAATAGCAACAACAATATCTTAGCTGAAGATAACCAAAATTTATCTAATAGTTCCTATCTCAGACTTAGCCCATAGAATTCATAAAGGTAAATATTGAGCGTGTCATAGGAAGATATCCCTTTTATGTATTTTTTCTTTATTAAGCACAATAATTTTTATTAAAATTATTCATATATTTGTAAGACATCTGTAATAATGTTATGTTTAAAGAATGACAAATTATATAAGGAAATAAAACTCCTTAAGAGAAAAGCAATTGTGAGTAAGAAAAAACCCTGAATGTGTTATACAAGGTGATAAACCAGAGAATGATGTAATAACATGCAATATCCAATTATTGCAATTTAGAATGTAACCTGAGGCTTTACTTAGTTGTCTTTGCACTTTTTCTTTAGTGTGTCTCCTCTACAGCCCACTTGACTTTTGTGGATAAAAATGATTTACTACCCTGAAGCAGAATCACAGTTTGGGAATACACAAAATGAACTGGGAAGAAAGAAAAGAACTGTGGATCCTGTTCTGCTCCTAAAACCTTTTATGGTATTTAAAAAGTACTTTTCTAAATGGCATAGAATAAAGAATGTTTAAAGTCATTCATAAAAATAATATAAAACTACTATACCATTAAATGATTAATTAGTGATATGTGTTTTACTTGCAATTTGTACCCCTCAAAAATAAATGATAATCCTGGAACTATTTGCTCCATATATAAACGTTGAATTTTATTGTAGTGATGTTACTGCAAAACAGCAAAAGAAGTAAGAATTTATTATGTATCAAAGAGTAATGGAGCTTAATAAGAATAACAAACACTTTTGTGAAACTTACGAAACTCTAGGCACCCTAAATATTTACTTAAATCTTCTTAATTAATACTGATTTAAAGAAGGAAAACTGAGGACAGTGAAGCTGTGTCATTTATCTATTAAAGTAGGAGCCTAGATTTTATTGTAGACCATCTAGCCAGAGTCTGTGCTCTTAACAATGATGCCATGCAAAAGAAATATGAAGGGAAAAATGAACAGAGAGAGAATTCTCATGGGGAAAAAAAAGAGCATGAGATTAGATAGAAAGATAGATTGACAGACAGCCAACCAGACAGATAAACAGGACAAATAGTAGGGAAAAAGTCACAAAACATGTGACTCTCAGATTACTCTTCAATTTAAACGGACAGACACAAGGAACCTGTGTAAGAATGGTGATGACTTTGTTCCTTCCCTTCTTCAGCAGCCTTCCTGCTGGACCATTTAGAACCTCACACTTGGGAAACAACTCGAGTACAGCATCAGTGAGACAGTGCCCAGCCTCTTCAGCCCTGCATATCACAAACGATAAATCAAATGCACTCACTGTTGATATGAGTAATTTTAACATCTTTATTTTTCCTCTAATGGATGAGCACAGGTCACTGGCTTCTTCCTGAATGATTACAACTACATAAGAAACTCATGGCTCTGTGTTATTTTACGACAGAAAGCATCTTTTGCCATAAGTCACTGTAGGTTTTATTTCAAGGAGATTAATCCTTCTGAAGGAGAGAGATTAATTTCTGGCATATTACTTGAGTAGCTTTCATGGATGCTTACTGATGCTGTTGAGAACAAGGGGTATGCAGTCCCAGTGTTGCATTTATCATTGATGGATAACAAGGGTTATTCAAGGATCCTATACACAGTTCGTTTTCTACCTTTGCATATCATGAGATACGGATTGAGGTACAGGGCTTGGCATCTTTAACCTGGGAAGAAGAGCTGGCCATTAACAACACAGCTATTGTTTAATTATCCAAACATTTAATGGATTTCTATACACTAATTCCCTCAGTTGTTTCAGATCAAAGATGGAGCTATGACATTGGGTGAGGAGTAGGCCTAGGACAGTTTCATACTCCAAATTGGACAATTTTTTTTTATGAGAATATTCTTGTATGGAGAGAGAATTAGATTTTAAAAAATTAAAAATAAATAAATAAATTCACAGACACACACACACACAAAATAACGGGTGGGGAAGAAGACATAACAACTACAATTCCTTGAAGTTGATACGACAAGCAAACAGAAAGGACATTGTTGGGTGGGAGGGAGGAGAGGGAGGAGGGAGGGAGGTTTCGGTAATGGGCCACAATAATCAACCACACTGTATATCGACAAAATAAAATTTAAAAAATAAATAAATTTAAAAAATAAATAAATAAAAAAAAATAAAAATAATTAAAGAATAAAAATAAAAATCAGTTATCTACTTTAAAAAAACCTTTTTTTAATATCAGCTTACAAAAATTAAAACATTTTCAATATTTAAAAATTGACTTAAACTTATTTTTTAAATTAATTTATTTTTTAATTGACATGCATTGATTGTGCATATTCATGGGGTACAGAGTTATATTTCAATACATGTATACAGTATGTGGTGATCAAATCAGGATATTTTGCATATTCACTATTGCAAAAATTTATCATTTCTCTGTAATGAAAGATGAAACTTCTGTATTCATATTTTTACATCTTATCTAAATTACCACATAGCTAGAATACATTATATAGTTTCTATCCTTCATCAATCCATTCAATCCCTTTTATACACTACTCCCAGGAATATCTTCTTGGAGCCTAACTTGTAGTGTGTATGCCACTTGTATGCATAACACTCTGTATGCAACGTAGGGAATAGGGGAGAAGGATATGCAAAGTTAGGAAAGGCAGGACACAATGCTGCATTCACAATTGACTTTTCTTTCAGATAATTCAGGGGTTTTTTGTTTTGTTTTGTTTTTTCCATTTAGTGAAGCCACTTTTATTTTGGCTCCTTTTTCAAAAGGTATGCTTCCTCCCAGATGGTTGCAAAAATCTCTGTTGGTCCATCCCTGCAATTTGACACATATACTTAAACATAGTTGAGTTCCTCTAAAAACCAGGCTGGAGTCCTGCTATATATACATCATTTCTACAGTTAATAGATAGATTGACAAAAGGAGAGCAGGTTGCAAATAGACACTAAGGTCATGAGTTTCATGTCCTGTCTTTCCACTGTTTCTAGAAATAGTTTTTCCGATAGCCAAACTATGACTTTGGGAAAGAAAGGTTCACTTCTTCCAAAAGCCATTAAGTAGATATTTTCTCTGTGCAAGACATATACATTTATCTTTTTCCCTAAAGACAGGATGAATCTATATCCGAGGCTTAACCTTACAGCTTCTACTTTGTGTTTATAGTGATTTAAAGAAGTTTTATTATATCTCTATTTTTATCTCTGGTTTCATCTAATAATGATGAGAATATATTTTTTCTACTTTGTGAAAAAAAATTAATTTTTAAAAATCTTTTTGCATGAAGGAGTTTTTAATCAGAGCATATGTCAGATGCTAATAAAAAAAGTTTCATAGATTCTACCACAGACATTTTTTTAAAACTTTTACTTGAAACAATAGTAAAATAAGAGGAAAACAACAAAAACAACAAACCAAATAAATAAGCCTAAAGACAAAAATTGGGAAAAGTATCTGCCATATATAAAACAGAGTAAGATCAACTTCTTGCTCTACTGATGTCTTTTTAGTGATCTATTATTGATGGATCAGCTGCCACAATCCCTTCTTCTGATAGTTAAAGCTGATTGGACAGAGCCAGCAATTGACTCAAGCTAGGCTGATTAGAGTCTATCTATTTGGTTATTGAAGTCACAACAGAATGATTATCAATATTTTTAGGGAGTTACCTACTCTTGAAAAGAGAGAAGCTAATTTTAGAAAGAAAGAACAATGAAACAAACAGAAACAAAAGATGCAACCTCAGAAAGAATGACATAAAAACGTTTGTCGTGATTCTGGTTTTCATTCCTGGTCCCAGACACTCATAAGACCCAACCATGATTCTTGACTTTTAATTGCATGAAAAGTGTGTGTATTCTCAATAGTATAACTTTGTTTCCTCAACTCACTCTGATTAGTTTTCTTTTATTTGGAAGTAAATGACCAATGATTAAGACATAAATAAGTATCGTGATTAAAAAAATAAAAAATCATACAAATATAAGGAAAATAAAGAATAACCAAATAGAGAAATGGGTGAAGGACATGAACAGTTATAATGAACATTATCAAAAATTCATGAAAAAGAATCTTAACAAATGTAATTAAAAAATACAAATTAAAAATAATGATGGCTATATTTTTTTCTCTTAACAGATTATTCATGGAAGAAAATAATCATAGTCGAGGTTGGTGCACTGGGAGAAAATTGATTCTTTTATACATTGATAATGGAGGTAGGATTGGGAGACATAACATTTTGCTTCACACTTGTACTCAGAAATATGCATATTCTGTAAACTTTTAATATCATTAAGAATAAATGGATGCATACAAAACTGATTGTACATATGCATGTACTAAATAATTATGTGTAATAGATAAACATAGGAAAAACATAATCACCAATAAAATTGTAAAATTAAAGTGCATTAAAAAGTATAATACATTGGATTCACTAAAAATACTAAAATGGAAATAACTATCTGCATAATAAGAAACAAGCATATTGGTAAGGGAAAAGATGGCTTAAAATATACTGTGAACTGAGTTTTTGGAGATAGATAGATGCAGATAAATATATAGATATGCACAAAGTTATAAATGTCCAGATGACTTATATCAAAATGCTAATGTTTAATTTTTACTGGTTACATCTCCCTAAACTTTTATGTATTTTACAGTGAAATGTATTATTTGAGTTTTTAAAATAAATCTTTATCAAAAATTCTCTTCAAAATTTGACAGCCCTGCTGTTTTAAGTCCTGTTTATAGGTCTTTATTCCTGAGATACATTTCATTACCCAAGGGATAGACTCACAGAACATTTGGGCCTAAGCTATTTTGAAATAAGTTTTCTCTTTCTCTCTGTCGCTCTGTCCCTCTTTCAAGTTTACATCCTTTCTCCTCTCACTGATTTTCCCTATTCTCTTTCCTATTTCCTGTCAGTGTTTCAGCCCTCTTTCCTCTAGAGGCATTGCTCTAGTTGTGTTTCACCTTGTTATTTATTGTTTAAAATTCAGTTATTATCACTTATGAAACTAGTTCATTTTGGACAAGGCAGCTGGTGTTGACACCTGAGGTTTTGAGGTAAGAGAGTATCTTCAACAATGGTAGACAAGAAATTGACGGTGCTATAACATACAGCTCCTCACATGACCAGAATATTCAATGTGAGTCTGATTCAACCAAAGTAACCAATGTCCTCTAAAGTTAAAAATAATAACAGCTACAAAAAATTGACAAACTCTTACTCTTATGGTAACCCTTGGTGTAATTATAAGGTGTACAAATCTGAAGAGCTTCCAGTTCACAGTCAACCACAATTCTGATATTTACCTAGGAGTTTATCTAGGAGATTATCTAAGAGTTTATAGTTTCAGGGCTTATACTTAAGTCTTTTGAGTTGATTTTGGTATATGGCAATATGTATGGTTCTGGTTTCATTTTTCTACATGTGGATATCCAGTTTCCCCAGGATAACTTATTGAAGAGGCTGTTCATTCCTCAGTGTATGTTCTTGGTGCCTTTGTCAAAGATCAGTTGGCTATAAGTACGTGGGTTGATTTCTGTGCTCTGTATTCTGTTCCATTGATCCATGTGTCTGTTTTTATGCCAGTATCATGTTGTTTTGGTTCTTATAGCTTTGTAGTATAGTTTGAAGTCAGGTAGTATAATGCCTTCCATTTCTTTTTTTTGCTCAGGATTGCTTTGGCTGTTTGGGATCTTTTGTTATTTCATATGAATTTTAGGATTGTTTTTTCCTATTTCTGTGAAGAATGTCATTGGTATTTTGACAAATATTTTTATTAGTCTACAAATGTCATTCATTTCATTTTGATATGATGTTATGAGCAGACCCTAATAAAAAAATACTGTGCTCTAACTCACCTTGAATTCTATCTCAGATTCAGAACTCTCTTGTCTGGAATATATCACTGAGGTTTTAGGCTAGACATAGGCCAACATTCTTTCTGGAAAAATTTATTTAGTGGTTCTTAGCTTTTCCCATTTATGTATTCATCAGGCTGTTATTTATCTCTTATGTGTACCCGAGGCTCATATTTAATAGATGGAAGACATGACCATTTTCATCAAGAATATGTAATTTATTAAGGGACATTACACAGAAAGTTTTATTGTGTCACAATATATGTTACTATAGCAATTCTCCCTGGATGCTGTAACCTCACAGCACAGGAAAACTTACACTAAGGAGCTAAGAAAGCTATCTGTTTCTCAGCTATCCTACAAAACTGAGATAGACTTAGCCTAACCAAAAAAGTGAGAGAAATAATATTTGATTTGAAAAATATAGCATGAGAAAATACATTGAGGAATGGAAAAAGCACAGACAATTGCAATTTTTTTTTTGCTGTCATATGTGAAATGTTGATGGTGAGAGTGGGGTGTGGTATGGTGATAGTGGGTAGTAAGACATAAAACTGGAGAATTGTGCAACGGACAGATAGTGAAGCACCTCTAGTGATAAGCTAAGAACATTCTCCTGAAGGCAATGAAATGCATAGGGAGGCAAAGACATTTAAGCCAGGAAGAAATCAGAATGGGTGTACATTTGACAAAAAAGAACAGGGCAACATTATAGAGACTCATTAGAGGGCAGAGCTTGGAACCAATTAAACAGCTTGGGAGCTTTTTTTAAGTTATTTCTGTGACAAATGACAAGGACCTCATTAAGACAGCATCCTTGGGGGGAGAGAGGATGGCTATGAGAAATAGTCAAGTAGAACTTGAAACAAATAATATGTGATTGACAGTGATTCTCCTATCTCTTGCATATAATGTTTTCCCTTTTTACTGAAACATTCCAATGAAAATATGACATTTCATCTTTTAAAAAGTTACCAAATACAGATAAGCAATTAACTCTTTTGCCACTGCACCCCCCTTCAATCCACTTCATCTGTTTTACCAAAAAACTGTTTGAAGAAAGTTTCTATCTTCACCATCTATAGTTCCTCTCCATATTTTTTCTAAATATCATTCACTCAGTACGCAGTCCTCATCTAACTCCACTTCACAGGAGTATACACACGTTTGATCACTTGCATCTTCCTGAAACATTTTCTTCACTTGGCTGCTAGGAACCAACACTCTTGGTTTTCCAGCTACAGCTGATCTTTCTTTTCTATTACTGTACTGGTGTATCCTCATTTCTCAGACCTCTGATATTTGATTTTCTCATGTTTCAATCTATTTACCTTTTTTCTCTATCTATACTCACTTCTCTGGTGTTTTAATCCACTCTCAGGTCCTTACTTGTCATCTCTAGCTAATAACCCACAAATTTTAATCTTATATTTAGACTCCTCTCCTGAACTCAGGCTTCTAGCTTCTGTATTAAAATGTTCTTCCACATCTCCCAGCATCTATGAGTTATTATGTCTAAAAACAAATCCCAAGCTTCCTCTCCAAATCTTCTCTACCTGCAATCTTCCCGATCTCAGTTAGCGAAGCTTCCACACATCCTGTTGCTCAGGACAGTTATATCTCGAGTCAGAACTGACACTCTTCTAGAATATAATGTTCAGGAGGGCAGAAATTTTGTCTGCCTTATTCACAGATGAATCCCCAAGACCTAGAATAATGTAGAGTCTCAAAAAATGTTGAATTAAAATGAATATTTATCTTAAAGCCTGTATCTAATTAGTCAGAAAATAAGACCAGCTTTATTTATTTATTTCAGGTCTCAGAATCTAAGCACTTATCTCCATTGATATCACTTGTCCAAGACACCATCATCTTGTGGCAAAATTACTGCAATAGTCTCTTGTCCCTGCTCTTTCCTTTAGAGTTGCTTTTTAATTCAGTAGCTAGAAGGATCCAATTAAAACACATATAACTAAATTCTCTACTCAAACCCTTCTAGCACATAGTCTACCACTACAAGTAAAAGTTAAGTACTTAAAACAAGGGTGTTTTTTTATGATTTTTCTCACCGAATCTACTTCTCTTGCCTAAATCACTCTTCTCCAGGCTCACTCGTTTCTCATCGTTCCTCAAACCCCAGGTACATTTCTGCTTCAGGGCATTTGCACGAGTTATTTCCTCTGTCTGGAATGCTCTCCCCTTAGAAGTCTTCAGGACTTATACCCTCACCGCCTTATATCTTTATTCCATTATGAATGAGGACTTCCTTGACCATGCCATTTTAATTAAAACCTCTCTCTCCAATCTCTTACAAAACTTCCTTGCTGTATATTTTTCCTTGTCACTTACATCATCTAAACACTCATTTTAATTCATTTAATTTTTCAATTGTCAACCTTTCTGACTAGAATGTAAGCTCCATGAGAATAGGAATTTTTGTTTTATTAGATAAGACCAGGAACTGTGTCTGGTACACAGTATAAATTTGCTTAGCTTTCTTAAGCCTCACTCTCTTCTTGAGGTTACCCTGAGAATCATATCTGAATTATTCTATTAGCCTCCTAACTGGTTTCCTTGTCTCCACTTTTACATCTGTACAGTCAATTGCCTACAAATAAATTAGAGTAATATTTTTTAAATCATGGCTTCCTCCAGTTCTTCTGCATATCTATTTTTTCCTTCTAGTTGTTTCCTTTACTGCACCAATCAACATCCAAATTTATGTTGTTCATTGTCTTTTCTTTTTTACTAAAAGGAAGATTCCATGAGAACAAGAAACATCGCTGCTTTATTGATTGCCATATCCCTATATCTTAGCAAAATAGCTGATGCATAACTGTCCCTCAAAAAGCATTTGTTAAATAAATTAAAGGTGATAAAATCTCAGCTATGGATATAAACTAATTGCTGTGATTATAACATTTCTGGAATAAAATGCATCTCTATTCCAGTAACATATATTTTAATAGAGGAAACATTAATAATGATGCGAGTTTTATTATAATATAGCTAAAATAAATTTAGACATAATGTAAATGTAGAACAAAAGTATGCTTAACCATAGTAATTTTATTTATTTACTTTTTTTGAGCATAGAAATTAAATTCAGAAATGGAATATTACTACCAAAATGATGACATTCTTGGTATATAACTTTGGGAACTATTTATACATAAATTATTTACATCTTAGACAGCTATCATGATTGTAATTTGTTAGAAGGTAAGAGAATGAAAGTTAGATATCTGTAAAATAATACGAAATGGGAAAAAGTATACAAAATGTGAACTGCTTATAACATATTTTCATTTATTTCAGTTTTCTTGGCCTTCCATCCATAAAATGAATTAGATTTTGATCTCATGTAAATCTCCATAAATTTGAAACAATGTGAATTTAGTAACAAAGTTTTTAAAGTCAATCTAGTTTGGTATATTTGTCATAGAGAACTACTTGGATTAAGATGAATTCTTTAGAAAAATATTGTTCTAATTTAAGTAGAAATGTAATAACTTATTCTATTTTATCCCATGTGTGATTAACTGGACTTCAAATTTATAATTTGGAATGTTCTCTTTATAAAAACAAAGAAAAGTAATATCAACAAGAGAAAAAATGCCAAATTGTGTGTCATTGTAGCATTAGTAAGAAATAAAGATGAATGGATGTTTGACACTGCTGGATGTCTGGATAACTTGCAACCCAAGGTGTTATTCTAATAATTTAGAAATTTTTATTTCTCTGCTTGGCTGCCTTTCCTTGACTTGTTCCCTTATCTAACTCTGTAAAGATTTGACAAAACTTCTAAGTACTGTTTAAGAGCTTAGGCAAGAAAAATTTACATTTCATTTCTAAATGTGAAAAAACTTGCAATGGTGGAAGAAAACTAAAAAATATCCCCTCCTTATAATTATTATTCTTTAATTTCTCTATTTTTAATACCTTTTCTCTCACTTTACAGAGGAAGAAATAAGCAATGTATTATAATTTTTTCAACTGATAATTTTAAAAATTCAAAATAAAATGCAATGTAAAAACAAATAAATAAACTAACTAGCATTCTATCCTCTTGATTCATCAACCTGCCCTTTTTTAACCAATTTTCTGTTTTTATACTCTGTTGATCTATAATGCACATCAATGTATACTCTAGAAAAGGCATTCAATAGCATCTTCGAAGCTCATCCAGAATGGTTCTATGCCCTTGCATTTAGGACCAGGTGCAGCCTCTTAGTTTCTCTTTCCACATAAGTTTGTGAGTGGCCTCAGCAGTCCAGCCAAAATTAGCTCAGCCTTTATTGTTGTTCCCAGTAACACACCAATACCCAGGGAATCACAGCAGGATAACAGTTCTGCTTTGTTGCTTTAAATCTATTGACAACCTCTCCTTCCTGTGTGGCAGGAGGAAGTACTGAATATCTCTTTGAGTCCCCCAAGTGTGCTATTAACATAAATAGTATTTATTCTCTGTTGGATACAAAACTGATTGAAAACAGCATGGACATCTTGTGTCTGATTCATCAAGAATTATTTCAATCATAATGCCAATGCCATGTTGTTTTCTGAGGACATTCAGCTGGATCATCCTGTACTTCCCAATCTATTATTAATCGGACAATTTACATCTGTCTCCTTCATTTTCCTTAGACAAAAGGGTGAAGATGGACTCAATATATGATTATACAAATAGGCCTAATTTACCTTGGAGTTCTTATTCTTTTCACATGCATGTATATTTAAAAAAAATAAAACTAGTTTACAGGAAAGAGTGACTAAGTAGCTCACAGACCTCCAAAGAGATTTAGAGCATTTTTTTTTTTTAATTTTATTTTATTGTATACATTGTGGCTGATTATTGCTCCCCATCACCAAAACCTCCCTCCCTTCTCCCTCCCCCCCTCCCCCCCAACAATGTCCTTTCTGTTTGCTTGTCGTATCAACTTCAAGTAATTGTGGTTGTTATATCTTCTCCCCCCCCCCCCGGTTTGTGTGTGTGTGTGTGTGTGTGTGTGTGTGTGTGTGTGTGAATTTATATATTAATTTTTAGCTCCCACCAATAAGTGAGAACATGTGGTATTTCTCTTTCTGTGCCTGACTTGTTTCACTTAGTATAATTCTCTCAAGGTCCATCCATTTTGTTGCAAATGGCAGTATTTCATTCGTTTTTATAGCTGAGTAGTATTCCATTGTGTAGATGTACCACATTTTCTGTATCCACTCATCTGATGATGGACATTTGGGCTGGTTCCAACTCTTGGGTATTGTAAAGAATGCTGCGATGAACATTGGGGAACAGGTATACCTTCGACTTGATGATTTCCATTCCTCTGGGTATATTCCCAACAGTGGGATAGCTGGGTCGTATGGTAGATCTATGTGCAATTGTTCGAGGAACCTCCATACCATTTTCCATAGAGGCTGCACCATTTTGCAGTCCCACCAACAATGTATGAGAGTTCCTTTTTCTCCGCAACCTCGCCAGCATTTATCGTTCATAGTCTTTTGGATTTTAGCCATCCTAACTGGGGTTAGATGGTATGGATTAAGGATTTAAATATACACCCTGAAACAATAAAACTTCTTAAAGAAAACATAGGAGAAACACTTCAGGAAATAGGACTGGGCACAGACTTCATGAATACGACCCCAAAAGCACGGGCAACCAAAGGAAAAATAAACAAATGGGATTATATCAAACTAAAAAGCTTCTGCACAGCAAAAGAAACAATTAACAGAGTTAAAAGACAACCAACAGAGTGGGAGAAAATATTTGCAAAATATACATCTGACAAAGGATTAATATCCAGAATATATAAGGAACTCAAACAACTTTACAAGAAGAAAACAAGCAACCCAATTAAAAAATGGGCAAAAGAGCTAAGTAGGCATTTCTCTAAGGAAGATATACAAATGGCCAACAGACATATGAAAAAATGCTCAACATCACTCAGCATCCGGGAAATAGAGCATTCTCTTTGTACACATTTATAATATCAAAAGGGAGAAAATCCTGGGTAATAAACTCGGAAACAGTCTTATCTCTCCACTGGATAGGTGTGTTTACACTCAAGGTAAAGACCCAGGGTTTCTCTTCCTCTTAGAAGTGTGGATATTCCCACTTCTATATAAGTGAAGTATTTCATATTTCTAGGTCTATCCCCTAGAGTTAATCCTCCTGTACATGCAGGTTTATGATATTTGGCTCTCAGTGTGTCACTCGTAGGGAGCTGCCATGGGAAATCAACTCTGCAGAGTTACTCTGGCTAGTGGCTTAGCTCTGATCACTGAGCAAGGTAGTTTATATTTCTGCTTATATATACATTTTATGAATTTAATAAATATTATTTAACTCAATCCATCACAATGAAGTGTGGAGTATATTGTAAAGCAAATATATTTCACAGGGCCTAGTTTCTTGTACTTTCAGGTTTAGTCTAACTTCTTAAATGTACATGTAAAATGTTGACCTTGCAAAAAACGGGAAATTTTCCCCAGGCTATAGTCTCTGTTGTAAGATAAAGAATTGTTACACTGCAAGGTTGCTGGTTCAAAGACAGACAAGTTACTGATTGATATGTAAAGATACTGGGAAGCTTCCGTGGGGAGAAGGAATGTTTGCTAAGATCAAGCTTTTGTTGGTGGATCACTTAAATTGCCTTATGGAATGTCATCTGGCTTGTTTTACTGAATGTTACCAGCCTATATTGTTAAACTATAACCCCACCTATGTTCTCTTCCTGTAACTTCCTGGTCTGGAGATTAAATGCAGGAAGAGAACTCCAATTTGTGGTTAACTTCCCGAATGGAAGGAATGCCTCTCTCTTCAGGATTCCAGGAGATTAACCACTTTGTGGCTTCTCACTGCTTAGAAGAGATGGGCTTTGAGTAATCCTTTGTGGCTCTGTCACCCAGGGGAAGAGGGGTGACAAATCTGTGGGGGGCAAAGCAACAATGAAGTCTCATTGTTCACATATTGAAGAAAATAAATTATTTTGCCTATCCTTGCATATTTCTCTCTGTTTTCCTTTCTGAAAGGTCTGAAAGTTTTATCGATATTTAAAAGTTTATACATATATAAAAAAGACTTTAAGGCCTGAAAATTATACGTATATATATATACACACACACATACTCACACACACATACACAAACCCACACATATATATTCTAATATTACCAAAAAATATAAGGATATATAATCATAAATATATAATATATAATCTGAAAGTTTACATTATATATATGAAATTATTATTGTCATATAAGTAAACCTAGAAAATTAAACTTTCAGACCCTTCAGAATTTCTGATTTAGCAGGGTGTACATTCCCAGGTTTAAAGACTGTGGCATCACTCAATATAATTCTCTCGAGGTCCATCCATGTTGTTGCAAATGGCAGTATTTCATTCGTTTTTATAGCTGAGTAGTATTCCATTGTGTAGATGTACCACATTTTCCGTATCCACTCATCTGATGATGGGCATTTGGGCTGGTTCCAACTCTTGGCTATTGTAAAGAGTGCTGCGATGAACATTGGGGAACAGGTATACCTTCGACTTGATGATTTCCATTCCTCTGGGTATATTCCCAACAGTGGGATGGCTGGGTCGTATGGTAGATCTATTTGCAATTGTTTAAGGAACCTCCATACCATTTTCCATAGAGGCTGCACCATTTTGCAGTCCCACCAACAATGTATGAGAGTTCCTTTTTCTCCGCAGCCTCGCCAGCATTTATCGTTCATAGTCTTTTGGATTTTAGCCATCCTAACTGGGGTTAGATGGTATCTCAATGTGGTTTTGATTTGCATTTCCCGGATGCTGAGTGATGTTGAGCATTTTTTCATATGTCTGTTGGCCATTTGGATATCTTCCTTAGAGAAATGCCTACTTAGCTCTTTTGCCCATTTTTTAATTGGGTTGCTTGTTTTCTTCTTGTAAAGTTGTTTGAGTTCCTTATATATTCTGGATATTAATCCTTTGTCAGATGTATATTTTGCAAATATTTTCTCCCACTCTGTTGGTTGTCTTTTAACTCTTTTAATTGTTTCTTTTGCTGTGCAGAAGCTTTTTAGTTTGATATAATCCCATTTGTTTATTTTTCCTTTGGTTGCCCGTGCTTTTGGGGTCGTATTCATGAAGTCTGTGCCCAGTCCTATTTCCTGAAGTGTTTCCCCTATGTTTTCTTTAAGAAGTTTTATTGTCTCAGGGTGTATATTTAAATCCTTAATCCATTTTGAGTTGATTTTAGTATATGGTGAGAGGTATGGATCTAGTTTCATTCTCCTGCATAACGATATCCAGTTATCCCAGCACCACTTGCTGAAGAGGCAGTCCCTTCCCCAGTGAATAGGCTTGGTGCCTTTGTCAAAGATCAGATGGCAGTAAGTGTGAGGGTTGATTTCTGGATTCTCTATTCTATTCCATTGGTCAGTGTGTCTGTTTTTATGCCAGTACCATACTGTTTTGGTTATTATAGCTTTGTAGTATAGCTTAAAGTCAGGTAGTGTTATGCCTCCAGCTTTATTTTTTTTGCTGAGCATTGCTTTGGCTATTCGTGGTCTTTTATTGTTCCATATAAATGTCTGAATAGTTTTTTCCATTTCTGAGAGAAATGTCTTTGGAATTTTGATGGGGATTGCATTGAATTTGTATATCACTTTGGGTAGTATGGACATTTTCACTATGTTGATTCTTCCAATCCAAGAGCATGGGATATCTTTCCATCTTCTTGTATCCTCTCTAATTTCTCTCAGCAGTGGTTTGTAGTTCTCATTATAGAGATTTTTCACCTCCTTGGTTAACTCAATTCCTAAGTATTTTATTTTTTTGGTGGCTATTGTAAATGGGCAGGCTTTCTTGATTTCTCCTTCTGCATGTTCACTATTGGAGAAAAGAAATGCTACTGATTTTTGTGTGTTGATTTTGTATCCTGCTACTGTGCTGAAATCATTTATCAATTCCAACAGTTTTTTTGTAGAGGTTTTAGGCTGTTCGATATATAGGATCATGTCATCTGCAAACAGGGACAGTTTGACTTCATCTTTTCCAATCTGGATGCCCTTTATTTCCTTCTCTTCTCTGATTGCTCTGGCTAGTACTTCCAACACTATGTTGAATAGGAGTGGTGAGAGTGGGCATCCTTGTCTAGTTCCTGTTCTTAAAGGAAAAGCTTTCAGCTTTTCCCCATTCAGGATGATATTGGCAGTGGGTTTGGCATATATGGCTTTAATTATGTTGAGATACTTTCCCTCTATACCTAACTTATAGAGGGTCTTTGTCATGAATGAGTGCTGAACTTTATCAAATGCTTTTTCAGCATCTATAGAGATGATCATATGGTCCTTGTGTTTGAGTTTATTAATATGGTGTATCACATTTATTGATTTGCGTATGTTGAACCAACCTTGCATCCCTGGGATGAATCCCACTTGATCGTGATGAATAATTTTTCGTATGTGTTGCTGTATTCTGTTTGCTAGTATTTTAGTGAGGATTTTTGCATCTATATTCATCAAGGATATCGGCCTGTAGTTTTCTTTTTTGGTTATATCTTTACCTGGTTTTGGTATCAGGATGATGTTTGCTTCATAGAATGAGTTTGGGAGATTTGCGTCCGTTTCAATCTTTTGGAATAGTTTGTAAAGAATCGGTGTCAATTCCTCTTTGAATGTTTGGTAAAATTCTGCTGTGAATCCATCTGGTCCTGGGCTTTTCTTTGTTGGGAGCCTTCTGATAACAGCTTCAATCTCCTTTATTGTTATTGGTCTGTTCAAATTTTCTACGTCTTCACGGTTCAGTTTTGGGAGCTTGTGTGTGTCCAGAAATTTATCCATTTCCTCCAGATTTTCAAATTTGTTGGCGTATAGTTGTTTATAGTAGTCTCGAATGATTCCTTGTATTTCAGATGAATCAGTTGTAATATCGCCTTTTTCATTTCTAATTTTTGTTATTTGAGACAAGTCAGGCACAGAAAGAGAAATACCACATGTTCTCACTTATTGGTGGGAGCTAACAATTAATATATAAATTCACACACACACATACACACATACACACACAAACGGGGGGGGGGTAAGAAGATATAACAACCACAATTATTTGAAGTTGATACAACAAACAAACAGAAAGGACATGGTTGGGGGGGAGGGGGGGAGGGAGAAGGGAGGGAGGTTTTGGTGATGGGAAGCATTAATCAGCTATAATGTATATCGACAAAATAAAATTTAAAAAAAAATAAAAAATAAAAAAAAAATAAAGACTGTGGCATCTCTCACTGGCAGTAGAGTTAAGTGATCCCTTGACATCTATACTGAGAAAAACCAAACTCAAAAGCTGGAATTACGAAAAGGCTGAAATCTGAGGGAAACTTATTCTCCAAGGCAATATCTGTTAAAAGTTGTTCCTCTTGGAACTTGAAATATGAGGAGAGATCTGACTATGTATATTTTTGTTTTTGATACCATGATACTATTCTTTGCGCCACCTTTCTTAGCTTCAGTTTCCTTAACTGTGGGAAAAAATTTATCTCAAGGTAGGAAATAATTGTCAGACTTCAGGCACAGGGCCATTATTAAAATTGTGGTACTATTGAAATAGAACTCCCTCTACCCTCAAAACGTACACTATCTACTTCTGTAAAATTGCTTGCGTAACCTAAGTAAGTCCATTTTGTTCCCTGTCTGACCTGCAGACTACCCCCCTCCCTTCTGCATGAGAAACCGTTGACCTTTTCATAGAAACAAAAAACAATTGCACAGAAACAGGAGCCATACACAGTGAATTATTACGTGGGAACAGGAACCACACACAATGAAAACTTCTATGCTTGATTGCTCCAACAGCTCATTCTCGGCCTCTGTGACCTAGCTCCCTAACTTGCTTTGTGCACCTGGACAGACCCATACGCCAACGGGATGTACTTTTTGCCATTAAAAACCCTACAAGACCAAAGCCCGGGCCGCTCTTCTTTGGTTGCTCCTTGGGAGACAGACACTGGCCAGCTGGAGTGAATAAACTGCCCTTTCTGCACGAGTGGCGTGTAAGTGCATTTCTTTTGGGAAGGTGCCTCTCAACACTATGGCAGGAACATTTTATGTTCTTTACTGTGCTATACCCATGTATCTTTTTTTGAGATAAATCTACCTTTTTTTTCTCTTTTTAATGCTCTATCCTTAAAATGCTTTAGAGTAAATAAATAATATGGGAAATGTGGCATATTTTGCCCATGCTTGAAGAATGGCAATATTGTATAATACAGAGAGTTCTATAAAGTTCAGTATTAATTTTTTTTTCACTTAAAGTTTTATCAATTTACTTAACCACAGACAGCTGTTTTTACTTAACATTTTTACACAGCCTGTATCATGTATCCCAAAGAACAAGCTGACCAGAGCTCTCACTAAGATTTTTTATTTTTTATTTTTTTTTTACTTTCCAAAGAATGAGTGTTGCTAGTTTACAATTTCTGCTGTCTAGTAACTACTAAAAACATTTTCCTTTTTGAGGGTCAATGTTCAGCTTTACACTTTCTTCCCTTGTGTGTGGGTGGAACTGGTCTGTTTGATTCTCATGCTCTTTCTTGACTATCAGCTTGATGGAGGAGGTATGAGTGCAGTGAGATCAGGATTGAAGGGTCTGAGGATGACCCAGTTGTGGTGAAGGAACTTCAGCAATGCCAGTAGATTTTTCCAGTCTTTAGTATGTACCTTGTGTTTTTTTTTTTCCTAATTTTTAATTTTTGAATTAACAAAAATTAATTTTTTAAATTTTAAAGATTTCACTTAGAAGAAACAAAAGAACGTTGCCTTTGGCTATTCACAATTCTGTTCTAATTTCAGAAGTTTCATGAAAAGAAAAGAAAAGAAAAGAAAAGTAAAGAAAAGAAAAGAAAAGAAAAGAAGGAAAGGAAAGGAAAGGAAAGGAAAGGAAAGGAAAGGAAAGGAAAGGAAAATGTAATTTCAGTGCCACTTTTATATCTGTTTTCTGTGCCTCATTATTTGGCACCAGGAGATGTGCACTGATGCCAAGCCGTTAAATTTCAGACATTGCCAATTCTGTTGGACTGCTGCTGTATATCCTTAGTCTGAGGCTATTATAGCTCTTGACTACTTTTCCCCATCTCTTCTTTTCTGTGCTTAGTTCCCTAAGGGCTGTTCAATCAAGACAATGAAAATTGTTGAACTGTTCAGATTTTTATTGAGAACCTTGATGCTACAGCCCCACAGGAGCCCACTGAAGAGAGGATTATCCTCATTATCATAAAGAGGCAAAGAGAATGCCAAGGACAAAGAAAGACATAAAACCAAAGGCTGCAGTGCAATGTAACTGACCAGCTCAGCCACCTTTAGAAAGGACAAAAGTAAGCAAGACACTAACATCAGAAGAAAACTGAGAAAATCACACAAGGACTTACAGTGTGTATTTTTAAAAAAGCTTTCATTAATAACTCATATTTACTTATTTTTACTTACATAGATACAAATGTCAAGTGCTAAGTAGAATGATTTTCTTCCATTAATGCGTACAGTGTACCTTGATATAAAGGAATTAATTTAAGGATCACTTCAAACATGTAAGTGCCTCTATTAAGACAGGTTGTGTTTTGATAATTAATTACAGAAACACCCCACCACAATTTATTAGTGATATTCTCAGGAACTTCTGTTTTGCTCTTTTGCTACATGAAAAGTTTAAGAATTTATTGATTTAAAAAAAATGTTAAATCAAGTGTTTATCAGCCGAAATAACTTTATGGGTGGGAAAAAGGCCATACTATAATTTGGAGAACTGAATTAGGAGAACCAAAAATGTCTGAAATCATTTGAGCTTCTCATACACTCAACCTGATCACTCTTCTTGGTACTGGAGATATAGGAATGAATATAACCCAAACTCTTACCTTGAGAACTATATTTAAGTCAATCGAATGGACTACAATGTGATGTAGAGTCTGATTCAGAAAAATGAATAATAATATTTTGTAAGTAGAGACTGAAATGAGATAAAATCAAGTAATCACTTGGTTATTCATAAATCAAGAATAGTTTATTAACAAATACATATGTAAAAATTAAGTTCTAAGTTCTCTGGAATGTCCTATTGGTCTGCGCTAAGTTCTGTTAAAAAAGAAGAACTGTAAGGATATGTCCATGTTTTCCAAATTTTACACAGAATTTGGTAGATAATCTCCTCATGCCTGAAATATAAAAATGCTAACAATGTCTGGAAGAATGTTTTAGATAAAATAGTTGTTATATTTAATTTTTTATTATTATTAATCCCTTTGTATAAAAATGATGTTATTGATTCACCAAGAATAGGAGATTCATTGCTGATCTACAAATATTTCTTGCTCAATTATTCTCACAATAAGATCCTAGAACAGAAAGCAATAAGCTGAATGATTATCATTACCAATATGTCTACCCTAATGTTTCTCAGCTCTGTTTGTGTCCATGGTTCTCTCCTTGGCTGCTTGAAACTATGACAACGAATCACCCAAGCCAATTATATTATACTCTTGGGCACAGAGTGGGCATCTAAATATTTGTAAACCTGACCAGGTGAGTCTAATGTGGAGTCAAGTTTGAGATGCAATAAATTTACTTTACTTAAAAATAAATAAATAAATAACTTGAACCCAATAGCATTTTTAAGAATTTGTTTGTTTTACACTCTATTTCATTGATTAGCAGCCACACATAACTTGAGACACTGGAAAAGATATTTTAAATATTATCTGTGGCTATTTGTGCATCACAAAAATTAGAAACAGTTCACATGTCAATAAAAATAATTAGTAAACACGTCTATTAATTAACAAATAGTTAATAATGAATAAATTAGAAACATGCCACTTGTACTAAAAAGATAAATTAACATTTTTGTGTGTATCTGAATACTCTTTTTAAAATTTACTTTGGTGCTGTTATGATGGCATTGTGTGAACTTCATATGGGATTTTAAAAATAGAAAGGAGGCAGAGTTTGTAAGTGTAAAAAGATATGAGAGAAAGAAACCATAATGAAATGTACATGAATGAGCAAAATGATTTCTTTTTATCAACATGTGAACAGCAAGGCTTCATTATAAGACTTTATTATAATATTATAATTCATTAATTGATATAATCCACAACCTATTGTAATATAATATTACATTATAATATTTATTGAATTTCTAAAATATTTTATATTAAGTCGCCACATATGTAATCTACATTATCTCACTTAGTGATCAAAATAATGCTTTGAGGTAGGGGATATCTTCTTTGTAGATAAGTCAAATGATGTGTAGGTAAAAAAAATAGTAAAGAAAAGTAAAGAAAATATTTTTTTAAAAAGATCACAAGTTCTTAAAAGGTGGAGCAGGAATTCGTATTCAAGCCTATTTATCTTTTGTGTTGAAGTAATTTCTAATTTACAGTAAAACAGCAAGAATAATAAGAGGGTCTTTCCTAAGATATTCAAGAGTAAGTTGCTAATAAGATATCTCATCATCCTGAAATCTTTAGTGAATATTTCCTAACAAAAGCAACAAAAAGATATTCTTCTCTGTATTTGAAATATCAACACCAAAATCAAGATTAACATGGTTATGTTACAATCTTGTAATTCATAGTCACCATTCATGATTTGTCAACTATTCCAATAATGTCCTTCATAGCAAAATGATTCAATCTAGGATAATGTGTTGCATTTGGTTATTAGTCTCTCTATTTTCCTTCAGTCTGCAACAATTTCAGAATCTTGAATTGGCATTCATGACCTTGAAACTTTTGAAATTATCAGCAGTTATTTTGAAGAATGAGTCTCAATTTGTATGTGTTTGACGTTTCCTCATGATTCAATCCTGGTAATGCATTTCTGGCAAAATATCATAGAAGTAATGATACATTCTTCTCACTGCATTTATTACATGGTGCACAATTTAATTCTTCCCATTACTGGTGACATTAACATTGATCACTTGATGAAGGAGGTGTCTGATGATTCTGCACTATAGAGTTACTATTTTTCTTTTGTAATCAATGAATATTTTGAGAGGAGACAATATAAATATTTAATTATTCATCAAACTTTTAAACATTAGTTATAGTATCCTTTTATTTGTTTCTTGGCTGAATTAGTTATTTAATGTAATGATTTTGCTCTTTGTGATATGCTTTAGTAAGAGATTTTGAAACAGTGAGTTTTGGGTATGCTAAAAAAGTCCATATTCAACTGTCTGAGTTGAAAACTCCCACCAAGAAAATATTTTTCCTTCTTCTCACAGGCTTGGACTTAATCTATTAGTATCCTGATTGATTACCTGTTAGTATAGATAAACTTTTCTATTCTTTACATAAAAGTCTAAGAACATTTTTTTTGTGCTTGTTTGCTCAGGTAACTACATTATGAAAATGCAGGGGCTGCATTTTCACCTTTAATAATTGTGCCACTTTGAAACTCACCTATAATGTAAAGTAATCCATGTGGTCTTCCCTTCTCCAATCTGTCCACATTTTGGGTACACTTTGGGAAACAATTCTCCCTGAATATATTCACATTTCAGCATGCTCTGGGCCTTCTGAGTAAATAGTATACAGAAAGATAGAAGATACAAAATTTAACCCTTATTATTGTTGTTATTATTATTATTACTATTATGAGTATTGTAATTATTAAAGTCTTAAGAGAAAAATTCTCAATGGTTTTGTTTACCCAATTCCTTTCTTTTTTATTGGTTATGAATATTCGTGAGATACAAAGCTGATTGTCAACCCTCGTGACAATGATGTGGGGGCCAGATTCATACTGGCTGTATGCCAATCACCACAAATTGCATTTATACCCTGCATTCCCCACCAAATTATCCCCAACCACCCTGCCCCTCCCCCTGCTCCCCCACTACAATTTGTAACCCATAGAATGTTCTCTCCCTCTGCAAGTCCAATGAACTACTGTGGTCTTTCTTTCCTTCCTTCTTTCTCTCTTAGCTCCCACATATGAATGAGTACATGCAGTATTTATCCCTCTGTGCTTTGCTTATTTCACTCAACATAAGTTTCTCCAGGCTCATCCACGTTGTTGCAAATAGGAGTATTTCATTCTTTTTTATGGCAAAGTAGTATTCCATGGTGTATATATACCCCAGTTTCCTTATCCAATCATCCATGGATGGACATTTACGTTGGCTCCATGTCTTGGCTATTGTAAACAAAGCTGCGACGAGCATGGGAGTGCAGGTATCCCTTCGACATGGTGATTTCCATTCCTCTGGGTATGTACCCAGAAGTGGGATTGATGGATCATATGGAAGATCCATCTGTACTTCTGTGAGAAAACTCCATACTGTTTTCCACAGTGGTTGTACTAATTTACTGTCTCACAACAGTGTAGGAGTGTTCCCTTCTCTCCACACCCTCACCAGCATTTGTTATTCACCGTCTTTTTGATTATAGCCAGTCTAACTGGGATGAGGTCATATCTCAATGTGGTTTTAATTTGCATTTCTCCATGACTAGTGATGTTGAGCATTTCTTCATGTACCTGTTGGCCATTTGTATGTCTTCCTTTGAAAAATGTCTTTTCAGCTCCTTTGCCCATATTTTAATTGGGTTATTTAGTTTTTTACTATAGAATTGTTGAGATCGTTGTATATTATGGATGTTAATCCCTTGTCAGATGCATAGTTAGCAAAAATTTTCTCCCACTCTGTAGGTTGTCATTTCCCTCTGTTGATTGTTTCCTTTGCTGTGGAGAAGCTTTTTAGTTTGATATAGTCCCATTTGTTTATTTTTTCTTTTCCTGATTGTGCTTTCAGAATTAACAGATTGATAGCTCTTTCTCAATTCTGTGGGTGGTGCTGCATGGCCATTCTTAGTTGGTGGAGCAATCTGTCTGGTGGCAACATTGGCTCTGTTTTGCTGGCTTGGAGATTCCTTGCTGATTTTAGGTCCAGGTATGTGGAGGAGCAGAGGGCAAGTCAGCTTTTTGGTAGTCTCTCTGGAGTGCAGAATTGCTGCCCAGCTTGTTATAGGATCAGGCATGGGCATGCAACTCTGAGGTTGTCTCTCCCAAGAGGTGGTGTGCTGCCTGACCAGCTTTTGGACTGAATACAGGTGTGCCTGGGTTCAAGGGGAGGGGACAGTCAAGCAGCTCTGCAAATGTCTGTCAGAGGAGTGTCACTGCCTAGCTAGGAGCTGGCATGAACAGGTGCAGCAGGGACAGGTGGCTTTATGGAGGCCTCCTGGAGGAGGCAAAACCACCATCTGCTCTGCTGACCAGCAGTGAACAGGCATTTACCAATACAGAGAGCCTAACAGCCACCAGATCAGCTGTTGAGCTAAAGCAAGCTTTCAAGTGTGCAGCCAGGCATAGAAGCTCTGTAGAGGCCTGCCATGGAGAAGCAGAGCCACTGCTTGATCAGGGAGTAGGAGTACACTATGGCAGCAGGACCTGGAAGCTCCATGGAGGGGCATGGAGAAGGCAGAAGTACTTTTGTATTGGCTGTCAGGCTTGCATGAGCATCTGTGGGCTCAGAAGGCCAGCAATTTGTGCAGAGTGAGTACACACAAATGTGGTGGACCACTGCTTATTGGTGGCTTCCCTGCTGTGCAGATCTGCCTTTTCTCCTGGGGAAGATAGAGTGTCACATGGTTGTAGATGCTGGGGTCTCAATCATTCTATCTGACCTAAGATTCAGGCAGCCCAGGTCATGATACTGCCAGTGTCCAGGTAAATGTGGCAGAATGAAGGTGGGGCCTCAGGATGGAGGGAATTAGTTTCCATTGGTGCCCAGGGCAGGACACACTCTTACAGTGGCTTTGGTTTCCAGATGGTCCTGTGCTGTGGCTACTTAGGTTGAGAGGGCTGGTGTTGCTGTCTTTGGGCTACTACTACAAGGCCATACCACTGCAAAACTGCCAGCTACTCTCCAAACTGGGTTTGGGGCCTGGGAAGATTATGGGACTTGCTTGTGGCAGGGATTGCTGGTGTTTGAGTTGGGAGTGGGAACAGCCAGGGTTTTCCCAACTTACCTTCTCTCCACCTAACCCTGATCTGGTCACTGCTGGGAGAGAGCAAGGCAGAGGCAGGATGCCTTGCTCTGCTCTCTGTGGTGCTATCACAGTCTTCTGTGCTCCATAAGGATTTTTGTTAATGCCCTGGTGATCTGCAGATTATTTTTTTTTCAATCATTTTGGTCAAAATATAGTTGTTTGTTGGTTGCTTTGGTTTCTTTGTGGGAGGTGTGGTTGGGGAGAAGCACCAGATAACTCTGATAGGCCATCTTGCTCCACCCTCCTCCAACCTAAGGGTTTTAAGAGGAAATAAACATAGCCAGACACAAGCTTTCAGAGAGTACCCGGTAATGTAGGGATGGGACTGGGAACACTGTGTATCAATGTAAAAGGCCTTGAGACCATTTGCAAGGCTGTGACTTCAGGATGGGTGTTATTATGATTGTAATTTGAGTATCTATGATGGATTTAGATGAGTAGAGACGAGACATTCTAAAGATACTTTGGGATGAGAGTTTACAAGGCATGGTGATTGGATATGGCTGAGGTTGGGAAGTGAGGGAAACAAATTTGAGAAAGAAATATAGTAATGTTTGTTTTCTATCTTAGCTATTGAGCTATTAATCGAAGGAACAATAGGAAAAAGTTGATTTGTAGGGGGAATTAGTTTTGCACAGACTTTATTGCAGTTACCTTTGGGGCATTTCAATGGAAAACTTCAATAGGCATTTAAACCTCCAGCTCTGGAGCTTACAGGAGAGACTCGGGCTAGGGATACTGATTTGAAAGTCATAAATAAAACAAGAACTATTTGCTTTCTCCGGAAGGGAAAATAAAATAATTGTGATAAAGGCCAATGTTTAAGGAAAATTACAGGGATGGATGTCACAAAGGCACCCTGAAAGGGAGCAGCAAGTGAGATGGAAGAGCACTAGGAGGGAGTAGTGTCACATTATGGAGTGCAAGGCACTTAGCTGAATGCCTCGAAGTTACCTCTTATGTTTGGAACCTCAAAGCAAACAATGTGGTTTGTGCTACAGGGAAGCAATTCTGTGTAGGTGCAATTTTTAGAGTAAATAGCTGCAGAAGGCTAAAAATATAAAAATAAGTATATACTTAGGATTCTGACTCAAGATAAATAGCAATGATGATAAGGGAAACAGAGCAAAGTGGTTTCAGAATATCTTAAAAGAATAAACCAAACTTTAAAAGTTAGTATTTTTAAAAGTTTGCCAGAAATTATTTTATTTTCTCTATTATAATTTCTTCAGAACACCATTTATTAATTTGTTTCCATTTTAATAGCATATTTGAGTAGGAAAAATTTAAAATATATTGGAAATGTCTCTGTGTATACCTGTACTAGAATTTGTTACTCAGGTCTTAGCTGACTAATTAAGAGGCAAAGCTAAATATGATCAACTATTTCAAATTTCTGCCAAATACAGTTCCTCTACCACTTTCATTTCCATTGTTTGCCTTCTAATTTTAGTGCTTGTGCATTGCATTTCATGACGCAATGACAACTGCTGTGTGCTTCTGACACAGCATTACTGCCACAAATTCAATCTCCCCTTTTTTTCTCAAGTACATTCAAAGAAATGGCACCTACTTTTTTTTTTTTTTCTTTTGTCTTTTTGTGACCAGCCGCACCGCGCTCAGCCAGTGAGCGCACTGGCCATCCCTATATAGGATCCGAACCCGTGGCGGGAGCACTACGGCGCTCCCAGCACTGCACTCTCCTGAGTGCGCCACGGGGTTGGCCGGAAATGGCACCTACTTTTAAAGACAGTGTATTTCAAAAACAAGAGTTTGCATTTTTCTATGTAAAGAATGATCTTATTAAGAGATGAAGCAATTATTGGCTTAATAATGAATTTATTTTCATTGTAGACATACCAAAAATATAGGTTTAGAAATGACCTAATAAATAAATATTGATATTTAACAGCAGTTCCTAGTACCTAATTCCCATTTTCCCCTTCTGAAACCCAGTTTTATATGGGCAACAATGTAATTAGCTCAACAATTTTATTCCAAATCTTTTATATAGATAGACATGAACATGTGACTGAGTTCTAGCCAATGGGAAGTGACCTGAAGTTTTTGAGTGGGATTTTTGGGAAAACCCTCTGATAGAGTTTGGATGCCTTGTCCCCACTAAAACTCATGTGGAAATCTAATACCCAACATAGCAGTGCTGGAAGTTGTTTGAGTCATGGGGGTGGATCCTTCATGAATGGATTAATGCTCTTCCTGGGGGAAGAGGGGTAGTGAGTGAATTCTCGCTCAGTTAGTTACTGCAAGAGCTGGTTGCTTAAAAGACCCTGGAATGTCCTCTCTCTCTCTTGCTTCCTCTCACCATGTGATCTGCTTGTGCCTGCCAGCTGCCTGCCTCTTCCCTCCATAAGCAGAAGCAGCCTGAGGCCTGTGCTAGATGCAGCTGTCCCAGAACCTTAAGCTAAATAAGCCTCTGTTATTTATAAATTAGTCAGTCTCAGGTATTTCTGTTGTGGCAACCAAAATGGACAAATATACCCTCCAAAGAGAAGGAGACAGCAGATTTATATCTCTTTATTCTTCTGCCCTTCCTCTTCCTAATGCATGAAATACAGAAACAATGGCTGGAACTCCAGAATTCATCTTATAGGCATTTGGAGAACTAAAAGGATCCTGGTTCCCTAACAACACTGTAGTACTGTCATTCTAGCCTCTGTCTCCTGCTCTGGAGAGAAGAAGGAAAAATAAACCTCTATTTTGGTCTGAGCCACTGTTTTGGGGGTATGTGATAGGCCAAAAATGGCCCCTAAAGATAGTCAAGTCCTAATCAGTGGCATGTATGACTATTACTATATATGGTAAGAAATTACTTTGCAGATGTTTCTAAATTAAGGCTCTTGTAATGTAAAGATAATTCTCTATTATCCAGGTAAGCCCAATTTCAGCAAAAAACAAATTAAAAGAGGGAGGCAAAAGAAGATTTGATTATATAGAGAGATGCTACACTGGAGGCAAAGAAACAGATTCTCCCCTAGAGATTCCAGAAGCAATGCAGCTCTGCCAGCACCTTGACTTTAGCACAGGGAAACTGATGGGCCACTAGAACTGTAAGGAAATAAATTCGTGTTGTTTTAAGTTGTAGGTTTGTGATAATTTGTTACAGCAGCAATAAGAAACTAAGACTGAGTCCTTGTTATAGATAGGTGAACATAATTCTTAAACAATGCAAGACACAATGCAATAGCTAATAAAATAAGAATAAATTATTCCAGTTTACCATTTTAAATCTCTTCAAGAAAGGAGAATTTTATTAATCTAGTGGCTGATACTAATAGAAAGAAACTAGTTCATGTAAATAGTAATTAGTACATAGTGGATATTCAATAAACATGTGATAAACTAAATTTGATTTCAGCTCCTATTTTGTTGCATATATTAAGGAAGAAGAGGTTTTGAAAAAGAAAATAATCAGGTTTTTCCTCCTTCATAACTTGGACTTGACATTGAATCATATTTTTCTGTTGACTTGTAGTTATATTGGTGTACAATAGCTAATCATTTAAATATAATTAATATTTTAAATGGAAATTAAAATGATTTTAGGAATATAGATGAACACATCAAAATGATCAATTTTCTAGCTCAATTGCTTGTTTATTGAGTTTGAAATACTATCACATTGTTCAATGAGTTCCACAAGAAAGTATATTTATGTTGTTGATCTAGGTTTGCCTTAGGTCAAAATCTATTGATATAAATGTGGTAAGATGATATAAACTTAAATCTTGTTCTCAGATAAATTATTTACTTTCTGACACCAGGTCTACATAAAAATACATACAACACACCTAACTACTAGGTGTGTTTCTCACTAAAAACAAAACACGTAATTAGGCATTTAAGTCAAACATCTTTTTCATTCAATTATATTTCTAAGTATATAGCCGATTCTGAGTAATTTCCTAATTTTTTTCAGACTCATTTTGTAACTGTATAGTGCAGTGGATCTTTAATTACAGAGTATATAATAAATCCAATTTGCTATGGTTTGATTGTCCCTGTCAAAGCTCATATTGAAATTTAATTCCCCATGTGGCAGTATTGAGAGGTGGGACCTTTAGGAGGTGATTGGATCATGAGGACTACACCTTCATGAGTGGATTAATCCATTCATGGATCCATCAATGGGTTATCTTGAGAATGGAACTGGTGGCCTTATAAGAAGAGGAAGAGAGACCTTGGCTAGCATGCTCTTGCCCTCTCACCATGTGATGCCCTGTGCCACCTCAGAACTCTATGGAGTGTTCCCACTAGCAAGAAGTTCATCATCAGATATGTCCCTTAACCTTGAACTTCCCAGTCTCCAAAAATGTAAGAAATAAATTTCATTTATTTATAAATCACCTGATTTTAGGTACTCTGTTATAAGTGATAGAAAACAGACTAAGACACAATCCATTACAAAAATGGAGATTTGGAGCCTTTCTTCCTGTGAATTTGAATCAGTAGGTATGGGTAAAATGGAGAAATCTATATACGAACAATTTCTCCATATTCTCCCCACACAGGCAGTCAGACATTTAACATCCACGCATCAAAAAAACAGTTTTGTGATAACCTTTAGTGTGACAATCAAGAGACAGCTTGAGTTACTCATCTTACTTCAGTACATTTTGTTTTAGTGCAAATATTTTTGTGAGCCTCATAATAAATAGTGTTATAATTGGAAGATTTTTATCCTCTAAACAATTGAATCTATATTCATAGTGTCCTATGTAGACAACTTTATCCAAGGGAGAATTCCCAGGGTGAAACATTAAGGAACATCTGTCATCTTTGCAGAATCTTATAAAACAAGGGGCACTACAAGTTTTAGGAAATGAATTATGCTACATAAAGCACTCTGAAAGTATCTTCGTGCATTGAAACACAATGGAGTGGATTTTACAGAAGTCTAGTACTAAAAGGTGGTTAATATTACACTGTAATCTGCATGATAAACTTTCAGAGACTTGCTGGGGAAAAAAGTGCATAAAGGCCTACAGTGAAAAATAGTAAAATTGAACATTTTTTAAAAATGTATAAGGGCATATCAATTATCAGAGGAACCCTTTAAAACAAGAATGATTTATATATGTTTGGTTCAAATCAAAATAATAAAGTATATGTGTTAAGAACCAAACCATTGGATGAAACTCATTATATTTATAGTTAAGTTGATACATTCAAACTAAAGTTGGTAAACCTACTGATACACAGTAGGAGCCAATATTTATTGTGTCCTTACTATTTGTCACACACTGTGCTAAAGTCCAATATATTTAAGCCCTTTGAAGTACTGTATTAATCAGCATTCTCCAGAGAAACAGAATCAGGAGGATACATATATATTCCATGATCTTTCTGAAGTGCACGTGTGTGTGTGTGTGTGTGTGTGTGTGTGTGTGTGTGTGTGTATCAAGAGAGATTTATTTTAAGGAATTGGCTTATGTGATTGTGGGTCTTGCAAGTCTGATATCTTGATTACCAGGTTTCAGGCTGGAAATTTTCACAGGAGTTCATGTTTCAGTCTTTAGTGTAAGGGCAGTCTATAGACAGAATTTCTTCCTTTTGGGGGTCCTCAGTCTTTTCTCTTAAAGTCCACAACTGATTAGATGAGGTTCACCCACATTATTTAGTGTAATCTGTTTTATTCAAAGTTTACTGATTTAGATACTAATCACATCCGAAAAAATAGCCTCATAGCAACTTCTAGTCCGTTTGATCAAATAACTAGGCACCATATCCTAGACAATTAAAACATATAACCATCACATCTAGATACTGTAGTTATTTCCTTTTACAGAGGAGTAAACTGAGTCAAAGAAAAATTTAATTTCTTTTCAAGATTATAAAATAGGTAAAATTGAGATCCAGGACTCAAAGCCATACTGTGGAATACCTGAAGATGCACTACCAAGATCCCCTTCAAGGAAAGACCTGCTGCTGAGCTGTGCGTTTAAGGGGGTGGGGCTGGGGACAGTTTTCAGGTTTTTTTGACTCTGCTTCAGCTACAGAAAACCCTCTCACCCTTCCTCCCAGCTGCCATCTAGTGAGTAGGGTGTGGGTATAAGGAACATGCCACTTCGGCTTTATGTGGAACATTCCAAGGGGCAATAATCACTCTAGTTTCCTACCAGCTTGCCGAGTCTTTGTTAGGACTGCATTGAAGTTTTATTCATTTCTCTACCCAAAGGTTTTCCCCCCTCTTTCCTTCACAGGTGTTGATACCTGAGTATCCCAAAATTCTTCTCACCATCTTCTTCCAGAACATGCACAGTCCATCTTATTTTGAGCACAAGTTAATAAAACATTATTGAAGCATCTTATGTAGCATATAGTTATAGTTCTTTTTCTATATGCATAAAAATTATAGGCACACATATAAGAACTCAATCTTAATAGGCTGTGGCAAATTGGATTATAGCTGCATAAATGGAAAACACATTTGTCAAGACTTTTTTTTAATCCCACCCCTTTTGGCCATCTTGCTTTCATGTCACCTATGATTGTAATGAGCGTCACACCTGTATCAGTTAGGATAAAGGGCATTTCAGAAAAACAGAGCCCATGGCAAGTAGTTGATTGGAGTGAAATTAATATGGGGAAATAGTCATAAGAGTATGAATAAGATGAAAGCCAAAAAGGGGTGGTGAGGGAACTAAGCAACTTTAGGAAGCACCATTAGGAAAAAGGTGTTGATCTTGAACCTTGATGGGAAGGTGTATGAACAGAGCTGGAAACACTGTAAAGACTTTCCAGCAAGAGTTGGGAACACAGAAAGATGCACTTTCCAGGACTGACTGAAACAGCTGCCTAGAACTTAGAATGATGCAGACACATATCTTGGTTTCTTCCTTTTTCTCTTCCTCCTTTCCTCCCACCTGCACTCTCTGCCAGTACCATCTAATTGTGACAAAGTCTGGCAAAGGTAGTTGGACAGGTTAGCTTTCTGAGAGGCTGAACAGAACTGGTGGAAGGGGAAGGGGAGGGGTCTTAGGACAAACAGACTAATGACAGGCACTCCACCACAATGTTTAGTAAAGTCAAAGGCAAGGATTTTAACTGAAGAGACACAAAGACCAAGCCCTAGGGTGTGCTGCTATTCCTATCACTGTTATTAACTTTGTGTCTACACTATTAACCAATTAATCCCAACCCTTCTTCCGTAACACACTTCCTCATCTTGCCGGTAGGATCTCATGGTGTAAATTATCAAGTTCCAACAGAAATTGTACGTTATCTATAATCATTCATTGGTCATATAGATCAACAACCCTTGTCAAAGAAATCAAGCTTCACTTGGTTTTCTTTTTAAATCTTCAAGAGTCGCATTTATTTTGCAAGCACACTAGAAGTAAACGTAGATGTATGGTTTCTGAAATTTTATCAGAATAGCAAAAGAAGTTAGAAAATTTAGGAAAAGGGGAAGGGAGGGGAAAAGGGAGGAGGACTAATGAGGAATTGGTCAATGGACACAAAGAATGACTGAGTATTGTAGTGATGAATAAACTAACTATACTGATCTAACCACCACACATTCTACCCAATTATTGAAAACCAACATTGTACCCCTCATGTATGTATAATAAAAAATAAATAAATAAAATAGAAAATTTATATAATCATAGCACAGGTAAATGCAAAGCTATTCAAATCTATTAAACTCTTAAGGGGGAAAAATCATTTTTTCTAAAACAAACATTCTCTAAATTATTTGAGCATCATGATATTTTACATGCTTTGAAGTTAAAGCTTGTTTACAGGGAGACTGGAAAAAGAATTATGTACTAAAGAAACATCTACTAAGTTGCTTAGGGAACACTTTGTTACCACTTATGAATATTTTAGGGAGCTTTTTGCTCCTTCTTAACAATCATAAGAAAAGAGAATGTGTAAATAAATTAAATTTCAGTAAGATCTTTCTCTCACCCTTCAGGCCCCATTGTTCTGTAAGAGCCTAAGGTCATAGACACTGTTATTTACAGACTACATTTTCTTATTTAAACAGGATCCTAATGGTTAGCCCTGTAGAATAAAAATAGAAAGTAATTGATATGTGATTTTTCTTTGTATCTAACAGTTTAGTAATATTATTGTGTTTTATGGCTTTTTAAAAATTTTTAAAATAGATTTTGTTAAGGTACTATTTATAAACAATTAAATGTACCCAGTGTAGGTACACATTTTAGTGAGTTGTGACAAATTCATATACCCATCCAACCACTACCACAGTTGATATATAAAACATTTGTGTCACCCTAAAGAAAGGCACCTCATGTTCCTTTCCAGTTCTACTCCTGGCACAGGCAGCCACCGATCTTTTTTTCACTGTACATTTGTTTTGTCCTTTCTGACTTTTATATAAATGGAATGATATAGTATGTACTCTTCCCTGTCTGGCTTCTTTCAATCAATATAATGTTTATGAGAGTCAACCATGTTTCTTGCGTGTATCAGCAGTTATTTCTTTCTATTTTTGAGTGTCATTCCATTGTTTAGGTAAACCACAGCTTTATATCCTTTCACCTTCTGATGGGTTGTTTTTAGTACTTGGCATAACACAGTGGGAATGAAAAACAGTACAACTATGTTGAAAAATAATTTGTCAGTTTCTTATAAAGTGAAACATAAAATTACTGTTGACCAAGATGGTCATAATGTTTCTCTCAGCTTGACTGGATTAAATGAATTTCTTCCTGATATACACTCTTAACCTCCCTTGTTTTTAATGCATTCTTTTCAAAATTTTCAATTATGAATTCTTTCTCTACTGCTTGGAGACGTAAATCTTTTCCTAGTTTCTTGCCAGTTTGAGAACCCAAGGAGTGTCTTTCTCAAGGACCTGTGAATCATTCTTCTGAAATGTAATCATCAAAAAAGACAGTGTTCTTATGTCTCATTTCCATGGGAGAGGAAGAGCCTAACTCTGATAAGCACCAATTAGCAAACACACTGACCAACCTCTGTCCTATTGTACTTTTCCTACTAGCTTACCCCAGCATTTAAAGGCCCTCCTGCCCTAGTTTCAATGGAATTGAGTTTAATCTCTCTCCCCTATTACAAAAGTCTTGAACAAAATCTTCCTTCCTATTTCTTTCCAGTGCAATTTTTCTTTGACCCTCAGATATTCCATTTTTAGCTATTTATCAGAGAAAAATAAAAAGACATCTAAACAAATACATGTATCTTGACAATTTTGAACTGTGACCCTGAAAAAAAGGAGTGATTCAGGAATTCATTTTGCTTTCCAGGAAAAAGCATACTAAAACCACTCTTTTCCATATGATTTATGGAGTCCCTGTATATTAGTCCATTTTCTATTGCTCATAACAGAATACTTGAAACTAGGCAATTTATATATTTTAAAAGGTTTATTTCTTACAGATTTGGAGGCTGGGAAGTCCATGGTCTGGGGGCAAGTTTGGTGAGAGCCGTCTTCTGGGGGGAACTCTCTGTAGTGTCCCTTGGTAATACAGCCAATCACATGGTATAAGCAAGAGTTAACGTGTTCACGTGCTCTCCTTACAAAGCCATTAGAACCAACCCCTGATAACACATTAACCCATTACTCTATGAATGGATTAATCCAATCATCAGGACACAGTACTTGTTATCCAATCACCCCTTAAAGGCCTCACCTTTCAAATACCATAATCAGATTTCACACTCAATTAACTCTGTTACATTGGGGGTCCAGCTTCAATGAATTTTGGGGGAACATTCAATCCACAGCACCCTCCTCGTTCACCTGTGACAAGACCAGATCCAGATACTTCAAATTCTCAGTCTTCCTCTTATGAATAATTAGCTTCATTATTTGACGCAAATGAGCAATTGGAAAAAGACTTTCTGTTGTACATTAGATCTCTAGACTTACTCATCCTATATAAATATACATAGCTGCAAATTTATACCCTTTGATCTGCATCTCATCTCCCCATTCTCTCTCTCTCTCTCCATATATATATATGTATATATATACACATCCATATATATGTATACATATGTATATACATACACACACCCCACGTACTTCTTTATCCACTTATTCATTGATAGACACTTCAGTTGTTTTATTATCTTGGCTGTTGCGAATAATGCTACAATGAATAGGTGAGTACAAATAACTCTTCAAGATACTGATTTCAATTCCTATAGATATATATCCAGCAGAAGGATTGCTGGGAGGTAGAGTTATATGGTCTTTCCTTTTTAAATTTTTTGAGGAGCCTCTACACTATTTTCCATTTGCATGGAATATCTTTTTTTCATGCCTTCACTCTCAGCCTGTATTCTAGAATCTAAACGGAGTTAGCTATACACAACATGTAATGGAATCTTGCTTTTTTTTTAAATCCATTCATCCACTCTGTATATTTTGGGGGGAAGTTTGGTCCATTTACATTTAAAGTAATTATTAATCAAGAAGGATTTACTATTGCCATTTTATTAACTGTTTTCTATTTGTCTCGTGGTTCTTTTGTCCTTTTTCTCTCCTGATATCTTTCTTTGTATTTGTTACTCTTTTCTTTTTTTATATTACCAGGTTTTAATTTGTGTGTGTGTGCATGCATGTAACTTTTATAGGTATTTTTGTTGTTACCAAGGAGCTTACATAAGGTATCTTATAGTTATAACACTGTTTTAAGTTGATAACAACTTAGCTTCCCTTGCTTGCAAGAATTCTCCACTTTTAACTTTCCTCTCTCTACTTTATTTGCTATTGATATCACACTTTACAACTATTTGTATTATGTATCCATTAACATAATTTAATTATAGCTGTTCTTAATATCATATTTTAACTTTTATATTGGGATTAAAATAGATTTACTCATCACTATGATAATAAGAAAATAGTATTTTTTTCTTATTTTCTTATATGTTTAACTTTCTCAATGAGTTTTACACTTATGCTCTTGAGCTGTTGTTTAGCACCATTTTATTTCAACTCAAAGAACTCTCTTTGGGATTTCTTACAAGGTAGGTATAGTGGTGATCAATTTCCTCAGCTCCTATTTGTCTTAGAATCTTTATATTCCCTTCATTTTTGAAGAACAGGTTTGTTCAGTATAGTACTCTTGAATGGATTTTTTTTTTTAACATATTCAATATATCATCCCACTCCCTTTTTTTTCAAGATGTCTCCTGAAAAATACACTAATATTCTTATAATGGTTTGCTTCTTTTTGATCCTCAGATTGGCTGATTTTCAATGACCTCTCTTGTTGGATCTGCCACTGGCTGACCCCAACAGCCCTAGCCTCGTTCCTTTTGGTGGGCGAGCAAATGGTCCGGATTCCTTTTTCCCTCCTGTCCCCTTTGGAAGGAGACAGGGGAAGAGAGCCGTGAAGAGAGGTGAGCACACCACCGGCCCCAACCAGCCCAGTTAAAGGACACTCAGATGCCGCGGGGGTTCTGTTGAGCAGTTCCATTTATTATCACACAAGCACTTGCTTTTATAGGTGGATGGGGAGAGGAGGTTTTAACAATCCTATCAGCTTAAAGGTCAAGAGCATGCATCCTGTCTCAATGCTGAGCTATTGCAATCACGCAGTGTTCACGAGCGTGGAAGCGCATATTTGGCCAATAAGGGCTAAGGCAAGGTTCCTGCAGACACTCCCACCCTACTTCCTCCCTGGGCCACCGTCTTAGGCTGCCACGTTAATATGCCCTTGTGGGCCCATAATGGCGCTGCTTGTAATGTCACTTTAGGTGGCGTTAGTTTTTAAGGCCCGACACTCTCTCTGAGTTCACTAAACTTTTCTTCCATTTGATCTAATCTGCTATTGATCCTCCATATTGAATTTTTCAGCACAATCGTTGCATTCTTTGGCTCTATAATTTCTACTTGGTATGTTTTTATATTTTCTATATTTTTATTAAAATTCTCAGTTTCTTCAGGCATTGTTCTTTTGACCTCTGTGAACATTTTTATGGCCACTTTAAAAAAAAAGATTTTTCTGTTGAGTAAATTTCATATCTCTGTTTCATTAAGCTTGTTTTCTGGACGTTTATTTCTTTCCTTTATTTGGAACATATTTCCCTGTTTCTTCATGTTCTTCGATTCTCAGTGATGGTTTTTGCATTTTATGACACTCACCTTTCCCAGTGTTGTCAGACTGACCTTGTGTAAGAGGTGAACCTCACCAATCAGCCCAGCCAGAGATTCTAGATGCCTCTCAAACCATCCAAACCACAGTCTTTATTCTTAGTGGCCCCAGGAGATTATGGTGTGCCAAGTCCTGTAAGTGCCCAAAGACAGATGAGATAGAAGCTGCTCCCTCAGGGTGTGACTGGTAACGTTGTAATGTTAGATGTGTGATCTAGTTCCTTCTAGCCTCAGAGAAAAGATAAGAACGGGAGTTTATTTCCAGCTCTCTACACTAAGCCTAGGAGAAAATGCCAGCACTCTTGTTCAAACCCCATACTCTGACAATGAAATCCATTGGAAATGAGATCTTTATTTATTTATTTATTTATTTTTTATTATACATACACGTGGAGTACAACATCGATTTTCAATAATTGTGTACAATTTGTGGTGGTTAGATCAGTATGGTTAGCTTATTCATCATTACAATATGTAATCATTCTTTGTGTCCATTGAACAATTCCTAATTAGCCCCCTTCCCTCTTCCTCTCCCCTCCTGTTTTCCACCTCTGGTTTTCTAAAAGTTCAGTGTATTACTGTGATTGTTGTTTCTTTCTTTATTTTTCTCTACCTCTCTTTATTCTTCATTTGTTTATCGATGGATTCAGTTCCCAGTTATGAGTGAGAATATGCAGTATTTTTCTTTCTGTACCTGGGTTGTTTTACTTAGGGTAATTTTCTCCAGTCTCATCCTGTTGTTGCAAATGGTAGAATTGGATTCCTTTTTATGGCTGAGTAGTATTCCATTGTGTATACATACTACAATTTCCTTAGCCAGTCATCCATCGATGGACATTTAAGTTGGTTCCATTGCCTGGCTGTTGTAAATACAGCTACAGTAAACATGGGAGTGCAGGTGTCCCTTTGAGCTGATGTTTTCCAGTCCTCTGGACATATACCCATGAGTGAGATTGCTGGATCAAATAGAAGTTCTATCTGTAGTTGTTTAATTAAACTCCATACTGTTCTCCATAATGGCTGTACTAATTTACAGTCCCACCAACAGTGCAGGGGGGTTCCTCTCTCTCCACATTTTTGCTAGCATTGTTATTCTCTCTATTTTTTTTTTTTTTTTAATAATAGCCAGTCTGATTGGGGTGAGGTGAAATCTCAAAGTGGTTTTGATTTGCATTTCCCTGATGATTAGTAATGTTGAGCATTGTTTCATAAACTTGTTGGCCATTTGTATGTCTTCCTTTGAGAAATGGCTGTTAAGCTCCCTTGCCCATTTTTAAATTGGATTGTTTCCTTTTTTGTTCTAGAGTTGTCTGATCTCTTTTTATATTCTGTATATTTATCCTTTGTCAGATGCATATTTTGCAAATATTTTCTCCCATTCTGTAGGATGCCTTTTCACTCTATTGATTGTTTCCTTTGCTTTTCAGAAGTTTTTAGTTTGATACAATCCCATTTGTTTATTTTTTCTTTTGTTGCCTTTGCTTTTGGGGTGTTATTCATAAAGTCATTGCCCATTCCTAAATCCTGGGGCATTTCCCCTGTGTTTTCTTCTAGGAGTTTTAAAGCTTTAGGCCTTATATTTAGGACTCTAATCCATTTTGAGTTGATTTTGGTATATAATCAAAGATATGGATCAAGTTTCATTCTTCCACAAATGGATATCCAGTTTTCTCAGCACCATTTATTGAAGAGACAGTCTTTTCCCCAATGTATGCTTTTGGTGCCTTTGTCAATGATCAGTTGTCTGTAAATATGTGGGTTGATTTCTGAGCTCTCTATTCTGTTCCATTGGTCCACATGTCTGTTTTTATGCCAGTGTCATGCTGTTTTTGTTACTACAAGTTTGTAATATAGTTTGAAGTCAGGAAGTGTAGTGCCTCCAGCTTTACTTTTTTTGCTCAGGATTGCTTTGACTATTTGGGGTCTTTTGTTGTTCCATATGAATGTTAGGATTGCTTTTTCTATTTCTGTGAAGAATGTCATTGGTATTTTGATGGGAGTCACATTGAATCTGTAGATGGCTTTGGGAAGTATGGACATTTTGACTATAATGATTCTTCCAATCCACAAACAAGGAATGTCTTTCCATCTTTTAGTGTCTATTTTAAGTTCTTTCAGAAGCTATTTGTAGTTCTCATTGTAGGGATCTTTCACCTCTTTGGCTACAAGCGCATTTACAATCGTCTCCAGAAAAATAAAATACTTAAGTGAGCTCATTTTAAACAATCCCTTTATTGTTCTCTGTGGTCTACAGAGACTCAGGAATGTAGAGCTCCATCAACTCCCAGAGCTAGGTGATTTATAAACCTGTCCCTCAGATGGGAGTTGTAAAAGCTGGGGCCTTCAATGCATCCAAAAACTTCCTCCCAGAATAATCGGCAGACCTGGATCTATCACTACAGTTACCCAGGATAGGAAGCACAGGAAGTGCCCACTCTCCCATGCAGGCTCCCAGAGATCTATTGTTTATCTGCCTCATCCTTCCCCAGCTGCAGGATAGTAAAAGCCCTTCCATCAGACAGTAGCTGGAAAGGTGTGCAGGCAGTCCCTTTCCAGGGAGAAACTGGTTTCTGGGGATTTAACGCTATTCTCTCTGCACTAATTTGGAGTGGTAAATCCATTGGAAATGCTTGTAGCCTGTTTCAAACTACCTCTTTGTTCTTCATGGACTAGGGAGACTTGTGAATGCAGAGTCCCTTTCACTCCCAGAGCTATGTAATTTAAAGGTCAAACCCTCTGGGGCAGAACTGCAATAGTTAGGACACTATACGTGTGATCCAAACCAGTAACTCCTCAGGGAGTAGCTGGGAGTCACAGATTACTTCCTGGTTGCAAGGCACTGTGCCCAACCTGAACTTTGTGATCCAGCACATGTCAGCTTTTCTACCTGTGTCCACATGAATATTTTCTCAGTTGCCTGAAATGTGGGAATCTCTCAATTAGTTCTGGCTTTCTCTCAAGCAGAATTGTTTCTTGTGTAGAAGCTTATTTGGTGCATGTGTGGGAAGAGAGACAGTCAGGAGCCTCCTATTCCAGCATCTTGCTGATGTCATCAGTCCAGATTTAGTTTTATTTCACAAAGCTACTTTTAATTTTAATTGTGTTTTATTTGCACCCTCAACAAAATGTGTTCGATTAGGATGTTTTGCCCAGGCTAAAGACAGAATCATACAATCATAGATTTATAAAATGTTCCAGTTAAAAGAGAACACAAATAACATCTAAAATAATCTTTTACTTTTTCGGTGTCTAAACTCATAAATCAAGAAAGTAAGGTAACTTAATCTGGTTTACAGAAAAAGGAGCTTGAAAGACTAGTTTTAGAATTTAGTCATTCTATCACTTTGTCAAGGAAAAGTTTGTGTACAAACCATTTGTCTTATAATTGATACCCAAATTTTGCCAGAGACTTTTCCTATTGGTTCCAAAATACATAATTTCCACATTTATAAAAAGTGTAATAGCACTTGCCAGTTTTTAAATTCTGACCCTCATCCTGTTATTTGTAATGCTGCATAAATAGCCAACAATGATAGCAAGTCACACTTTTAATTATTTATCACATCACATTTATAATCCTCAGTGTCTAGAGATATTAATACATTTAATATTTTCCTTCACTTGTCACAAGAAAAATATTACTCAACTACAAATTGCTAACACTTTCGAGTTTGCAAATTGTTCTCATTGACAGAGAAAAACCAAAAAGGTTATATTTAGCAGGTTTTTTTTTTTTTAAAGATTTCCCTAAAATGGTGAATGTATTCATCAGTGTTCTTGTTCTTTTTGATATATTTTACAAGTGCCAGGTTACTTTTATAACAGACACACTGGGACTATCATCTTTGCATTTTATTGATGTATTTCTCCATAGTTAAGTATTACTTATTTACATGTTAAATGTACACGAATCCTTATTAGGGAACTATCTGAGCTGCTACATTACCTGTTATCAAAGTGCTCCTTTTCTTCTACTGATCATTTAATTGAATTTATATAATTTAATTACCCAAATCTCTCAATAAAATCCTTTTCCAGCAACTGTCCTAAGCACTCATATTTCAATTCATTTAAGCCGCTCAACAAGCCCTTTCAATACTTATTATTATTATTCTTATTTTAAAGGTAGTGCAAAAGGTTATGTCAGTAGTAAGCAGCATGTCCAGAATTAGGCGCTTTTAGTCAGTCTGCCTCATCACCTCCAATCTACTAAAATCTTCTGTGTTACTACATTCTATCACCACAGAATAATTCCATTATCTTAAAAGTTTTAAAATCTCCTTTTCTGCGGAGTAGAATGTGCTTCAGACTGTACCCAGAAAGTTGGTATGTTTCCCCCCAAATGTCTCAACCTTACTCTTCAGTAGGCAGGTTTTTTGTTTGTTTGTTTTTTGTTTTTTGTTTTCAAAATTAAGTAAAAATTGAAGTTCCCTGGTTATGTCCCCAGTCTTCCAGAAGATGACTATGTCAATAAGGGAAGGAAATAATTTATCATATGTTTTTTATTAGATGTACAGTTAGAAGAAAATGATCCCTTTCTAAAACTTCATCCATATACAGTCCATCATGATTCCACTATCATTTCATTGATTTAGAACCAAAAGAAGACCATTGTTGAAAATTTTATAAAAGTAGTACACTTGAAGATAAAAACTGAAATGTTACTGTAGTTGGGATACTTTTTATAGGCATTGTAATCCTAACCTGAAAAGGTGTCTATTCTGATGATGAGTGGACCATGTTAAGCTTTTCGGATTAGAAACCAGCCAAGTTAGAAAAGAACAGAGCCATGGGTTCTCAGACTGTTATGTTTATTTTGGTTGGGGAATGTGAGAGAACATCACTAATAGTTTGGCCTATTACCATATATAAAGGAATCATCAGACAACTATAGACCTACATCCTTGTTAATAGTGTGTGCACACACGGGGGGGGGGTTCTTTACACAAAGCTTATTTTTTGAATTTAATTGAGAAGAATTTATATTGTTCTCTTTAGTTGTATCAAAGTTTACTGACTTAATTATCTAACCCACAGTTAAGGATTTACAGTGATATTTCAACCTAACTATATAGGTATCTTAAAGAACATTCAACAGCAGGCCTTCTCTTCACCTGAGATAATATTGTGAGTTAAACAAAATGTGTGTAAACTGAACAAATACAACTGACAGATTTCATTGTCACTATCCATCTTCCACCTAAATGACGAACTATAAAAAATTTTCATGCAACATTTCAAAAGAGAAACTGACCATTTATAATGAAACTCCAAGAACTCAATGCACATAGACACAGCCTCTGATATCTTGATAAATGAAGAACAAATAAAAATTTCACCTTAAATAAAATGATGCTTTAGATGAACTTGATAGGTTCCACAATGTATTTAAAGAATTTTTATATTCTTTAAAGAATGTAAAATTAGATAGAAAATTTGTGCTCAACTCTGTTAAAGTATAGATTTAGAACTGCAAATTGGGAAGTGGTAAGAAAAAGCATGTAAGAATGCCTGGCAGCGATAATGAGTAGCCTGCCAAAGATCTGAAAATAAAAGAAATAGGAATGTTTTTGCTAGATTAGATATACAGCCAACACATATGGGATCATTGCAGATATGTACATTTGTCTTAATGAGACAAAATATTTCTCAACATGGAACCACTTTTGAATGCAAACTAGTTACCTGTACTTTTACATTAAAGAAATTATCAGAAAGAGAAAAATGGTTAATAATAGAAGTCTAAAGAGAGCATGAATCAGAAAAGCCATCTTGGACTCTTACAGTATCAACTGACATAATTCTAACTTAAACACATTTAAGAAAAAAAAAATTTTCTAACTTAACTAGGAAGATTGTACTTGGTTCTAGTTTAGAGAAATATTGGATCACTAGATCTTAAAGGATGCCAGTTAGGCCCTTGATCCATCTATAAGTTTGTCAATGGTCTATGGTTGCCTTCATGCTAAATGCAAACTTTATAAGTACTGTGAATATGATGGGTATCAGCAACTTTGTTCTTCAAGCTTAGAAATTTCAGAAGAAAGACGAGATTTCATTTTTTCCCTCAGACATCGATATTATAATGTAATTTGAATCACTTATTGGATCTCAATCTCCCTTTGAACCAAGCACTGAGAAACAAGGAAATGGTACCAAGACTGTATCTATCAAGAATTCCAAGGAGAAAACAATATGATATTATAATACACAACACAAAAGAATAATTTTGTCAGATTCTGATGTTTTGTATAGTCGGCATGCACACATGAGCAGCAATATTTTTCTTCCAAAAAAATTAGAACAAAATAATTGGATACAACACAAAGTAGCTTTTGTATTTCAAAGGATCAATAACTAAAGAAAATAGTTGGTACCCTCCAAAAATTCGGAAGTTTTTCTGTGAGCAGCAGTCAATAAAAACAGATGAAAGCTAAATAAGCCATCTTACCAGCTTTAAAAAGAGTAGAAGAAGATGAAATAGGAAGAAAAAGAAAAGAGAGGAGAAGGAGGGAAAAGGAAAAGAGGTTCAAATGCATTGTTTTGTAACAATCTGAATGAAGATGAAAATCAAAGAATGGATTTTTTCTAGTTGTAAAGAAGTCTCATGAACATTAATTTAAACATTTTAATTTCTATTCACTATTGCTTTTGGCATTAAAGCAACATGACAGAAATTACAAATGAATGCCATCGGAAAGAGGGAGGTTGAGTTATTCATTATCAAATCCCAGTTAATGAAATTTGTCTGCTATTTTTGTCAGAGTTGAATGTTAGTCCATTTTTGAGTGTATTTTTTTAAATTGTCTATAGAACCACATCTGGGCCTGCTAAGTAAAACCAGTAGGTTAAAGAGAAGATAAAGGGTGATGAGTAGATGACATGTTTTTTAAAAGCTAAGCATTTTGACTTTTATTATTTTAAGGTTTGTTAAGGTGTAATTGATACATAAAAAAATTGCACATATTTAATGAATGCATTTTGGCGAGTTTGGACAGCAATAATACCATCACTAAAATCAAGGAACTAAATATATCCATCACCTCCAAAAATTTCCTTGAGTTCTTTTTTGCTTTTGTGGGTTTGTTTTATTTTGCTTTGCTTTAGTAAGAACACTTAACATGACATCTATCTTCAATATATTTAAACTATTGTGCAGCAAATCCTTAGAGCTTATTCTTCTGTGTTACTGAAACTTTATACAAGCAACAATATCCCATTTTCTCTTCTAAGGCCAAAGCAAGCACCAATGTATTCTTTGCTTCAATGAGTTTCACTATTTTAGGTACCTCATATGCATGGAATCAAACAGTATTTGTCCATCGGTGAATTGCTTATTTAATTTAGAATAATGTTATCCAGTTCCACCCATGCTGTCACAAATGGTAGGGTTTTCTTCTTTTTTAAGGAATAATGATATTTTATCATGAATATGTAACACATTTTCTTTATCTGTTCATCCATTGGTGGACATTTAGGTTGTTTCTATATCTTGGCTATTCGCCATTTGCCATTTGCAAACACAAGGTGCAGCTATCTCTTCCAGAACTTGATTTAAATTCCTTTGGATGTAATATCCAGAAGTAGGATTGCTGAATTATATGGTAATTCTATTTTTATTTTTTTAAGGAATCTCCACACTGTTTTCCATAGTGTTGCGCCATTCCACATTCTCACCAACCATATATAAGAATTTCCTTTTCCCCACATAATTGCTAACATTTTTTTTGTTATTTTGGTAATAGCCATCCTAATAGGTGTAAGGTGATATATGATTATGGTTTTAATCTGTGTTTGCCTTTTGATTAGTAATGTTTAGCATCTTTCAAATACCTGTTAATTGTTTGTATGCCTTATTTAAAAAAGAAAAAAAAGAGAAAAAAAGAAAAGTCTATTCAAGTCTCTTGCCCATTTTTTAACTGGGCTATTTGGGATTTTTTGCTTTTCAGTGGTAGGAGATTCTCATATATTTTGGATAATCACCCATTGTCGCATAGATTGTTTGCAAATATTTTCTCCCATAAAGTAGGTTGTGCCTTTTTTGCATGTTTTTTCTCTTTGCCTTGCAGAAGCATTTTTGAACAGTTTGAGGTAGTCCCACTTGTCTATTTTTGGTTTTGTTGTCTGTGCTTTTGGTCTCAAAACTATCATTGCCAAGGCCAGTGTCAAGAAGCTGTTTCACTACGTTTTCTTCAGAGAGTTTTACAGTTTCAGGTCCTACATTTAAGTCCTTTGTCCAATTTGAATTACATTTTGCGTATGGTTTAAGAAAAGCTCCAATTTTATTCTTTTACATATAGATATCTTGTTTTACCAGTACCATTTATTATAGAGACTATCCTTTCCTCATTGTGTGTTCTTAACAGTCTTGTCAAAGATCAGTTGACTATACAAACAGATGGATAATGAGTAAAAATATTGAATCAGTAATCAAAAACTGTCGAGCAAAAGAAACCCAAAAACAAAAACAAAACAAACAAAAAAGCAACTTACGACCAGATGCCTTCACTGGTAGATTTCAACAGAAATTTAAAGATAAATTCATGTCTAAATTCAAAAACATTTTCAAAAAAAAAAAAAATTGAAAAGGGAGGAAAACTTCCAGGTTCATTATGAGGCCAGCATTACCCTGATAACCAAAGATATACAAAGACACTACAAGAAAAATAAATAAATAAATTAACTAATTAAATAATAAATAATTCAGGTTAATATCCTTGAGGATCAGATGCAAAAATACTAAAAAAAAAAAAAAAAATCAACAGCATTTTAAAACATTAAAATGGTCATATACCATGATCAAGTAGGATCTATTCCTAGGATGCAAGGATGGTTCATCCTACACAAATAATGTGATGTGACACATTATTAGATTGAAGAATAATAATCATATGATCATCTCATTAGGTGTAGAAAAAGCATTTAACAAAATTCAACACAGCTTCAAGATAAAATCTCTCCACCAAATAGGTGTAGAAGGAATGTACCTCAACATAATAAAGGTCATATATGACAAGCCTGCAGCTACTGTTATAGGATATGGTGAAAACTAAGAGCTTTCTTTCTAAGATCAGGAACAAGACAAGAATGTCCTCTCTTGCCACTTCTATTCAGCACATTCCAAGAATTCCTAGCCAGAGCAATTAGGAAAGAAAAACAAATAAAAGGGATTCCATTTAAAAATTAAAAAAAAAAAAAATAGAATTATTCCTGTTTTTAGATGACATACTGTTCTACAGAAAAAAACCCTGAAGAAACCACAAAAACTCTATTAGAAGTAATAAATTCAGCACATTTGCAGTATACAAAATTAACATTCAAAAACAAGTTAATTTTGTATAAATTAACAATTAACTATCCAAAATAGGATATTAAGAAAGAAATCTTATTTACAATAGTATCAAAAACAAATAAAATGCTTGATAATAAACATAACCAAAAAGTCAAAGATTTGTACACTGAAAACTAGAAAAGATTGATAAAAGAAATTGAAGAAGATGGAAAGTAAATGAAAAGATGTTCTGCATTCATGGATTAGAAAACTTAATATTATTAAAATATTAATACTACCCAAAGCAATCTACAGATTTAATGCAATACCTATTAAAATTCTAATCGTATTTTTAGAAGAAATAGAACAAAGAAAAAAAATTCATATGGAACCACAAAGACCCGAAACAGCCAAAGCAATCTTGAGAAAGAAGAACTAAGCTGGAGGCCTCATATTGTCTGATCTCAAAACGTACTACAAAGCTATAGTAATTACAACACTATGGTACTGGCATAAAGACCAATGGAATGGAATAGAGACATCACAAACATTTTGACTCTTAAAGGGGGAATATATTGTTGGGAGGAAGTGATATTAAATTATAAAAATAGAATATTTTAAAAAATGTATTCCATAAGAGAAATAAGAGAATGAGAATAAGGGTCTACAATTATATTTCTTACACTAAAGAAATAAAACAATTGATTTATAAAAATAAAACATAGGTTATATTTATCAGAAGACTGCCTGAATTAAGATGTATAACTCAATAATAAAATAGTTCCTAAAACACATAGGATGTATTATGAAAACTAATCCTTGGTGTGAAATAGTAATAGATGTTCTTACCATAAGTTATTGTTTTGATATTTCTTAAACTTGGAAAAACAAGTTCAGCAAGAACATCATTGTCATTTTGGAAATTGTAGAATATTTTGGAGAAACAAACTGTGGAAAAACCTAAGTAAGCCTAAATGCATAAAAAAAATAATAATATGTTATTGTTTAAGGAAGTCTAAGTATGTAGCAGCATCAGTGAATCCAATACTTTTAAAAATAAATTATCTGTATGTTATCACATTAAGAATTCTGTCTTTCCATTGGACCAGAGAAGACTAATATTGAGCCACGATAAATTTAGTGCTCCTTTAAATGTTTCCAAAATGTGATTCCTATGAGTACAAAGACAATAGCAGCTCACACTTTTTGGGTTTTCCTTGATTCATTATTAAAAATAAGTATGACAAAGACCCTCTATAAGTTAGGTATAGAGGGAAAGTATCTCAACATAATTAAAGCCATATATGCCAAACCCATTGCCAATATCATCCTGAATGGGGAAAAGCTGAAAGCTTTTCCTTTAAGAACAGGAACTAGACAGGGATGCCCACTCTCACCACTCCTATTCAACATAGTGTTGGAAGTACTAGCCAGAGCAATCAGAGAAGAGAAGGAAATAAAGGGCATCCAGATTGGAAAAGATGAAGTCAAACTGTCCCTGTTTGCAGATGACATGATCCTATATATCGAACAGCCTAAAACCTCTACAAAAAAACTGTTGGAATTGATAAATGATTTCAGCACAGTAGCAGGATACAAAATCAACACACAAAAATCAGTAGCATTTCTTTTCTCCAATAGTGAACATGCAGAACGAGAAATCAAGAAAGCCTGCCCATTTAGAATAGCCACCAAAAAAATAAAATACTTAGGAATTGAGTTAAACAAGGAGGTGAAAAGTCTCTATAATGAGAACTACAAACCACTGCTGAGAGAAATTAGAGAGGATACAAGAAGATGGAAAGATATCCCATGCTCTTGGATTGGAAGAATCAACATAGTGAAAATGTCCATACTACCCAAAGTGATAAACAAATTCAATGCAATCCCCATCAAAATTCCAAAGACTTTTTTCTCAGAAATGGAAAAAACTATCCAGACATTTATATGGAACAATAAAAGACCACGCATAGCCAAAGCAATGCTGAGCAAAAAAAATAAAGCTGGAGGCATAACACTACCTGACTTTAAGCTATACTACAAAGCTATAATAACCAAAACAGTATGGTACTGGCATAAAAACAGACACACTGACCAATGGAATAGAATAGAGAATCCAGAAATCAACCCACACACTTACTGCCAGCTGATCTTTGACAAAGGCACCAAGCCTATTCACTGGTGAAGGGACTGCCTCTTCAGCAAATGGTGCTGGGATAACTGGATATCCATATGCAGGAGAATGAAACTAGATCCATACCTCTTACCGTATACTAAAATCAACTCAAAATGGATTAAGGATTTAAATATACACCCTGAAACAATAAAATTTCTTAAAGAAAACATAGGAGAAACACTTCAGGAAATAGGACTGGGCACAGACTTCATGAATACAACCCCAAAAGCACGGGCAACCAAAGGAAAAATAAACAAATGGGATTATATCAAACTAAAAAGCTTCTGCACAGCAAAAGAAACAATTAACAGAGTTAAAAGACAACCAACAGAGTGGGAGAAAATATTTGCAAAATATACATCTGACAAAGGATTAATATCCAGAATATATAAGGAACTCAAACAACTTTACAAGAAGAAAACAAGCAACCCAATTAAAAAATGGGCAAAAGAGCTAAATAGGCATTTCTCTAAGGAAGATATCCAAATGGCCAACAGACATATGAAAAAATGCTCAACATCACTCAGCATCCGGGAAATGCAAATCAAAACCACATTGAGATACCATCTAACCCCAGTTAGGATGGCTAAAATCCAAAAGACTGTGAACAATAAATGCTGGCGAGGCTGCAGAGAAAAAGGAACTCTCATACATTGTTGGAGGGACTGCAAAATGGTGCAGCCTCTATGGAAAATGGTATGGAGGTTCCTCAAACAATTGCAGATAGATCTACCATACGACCCAGCTATCCCATTGTTGGGAATATACCCAGAGGAATGGAAATCATCAAGTCGAAGGTATACCTGTTCCCCAGTGTTCATCGCAGCACTCTTTACAATAGCCAAGAGTTGGAACCAGCCCAAATGTCCATCATCAGATGAGTGGATACGGAAAATGTGGTACATCTACACAATGGAATACTACTCAGCTATAAAAACGAATGAAATACTGCCATTTGCAACAACATGGATGGACCTTGAGAGAATTATATTACGTCAAACAAGTCAGGCACAGAAAGAGAAATACCACATGTTCTCACTTATTAGTGGGAGCTAAAAATTAATATATAAATTCACACACACACACACAGACACACACACAGACACACACACACACACACACACAAACCGGGGGGGGGGGGGAAGAAGATATAACAACCACAACTACTTGAAGTTGATATGACAAGCAAACAGAAAGGACATTGTTTGGGGGGAGGGAGGGAGGGAGAAGGGAGGGAGGTTTTGGTGATGGGGAGCAATAATCAGCCACAATGTATATCGACAAAATAAAACTTTAAAAAAATAAAAATAAAAATAAAATATAAATAAATAAATAAATAAATAAATAAAATAAAAAATAAATGTGACATATGAGAATGCAAAATTGTTATTCATTGTATATACACATGAAGATTAAATTAAGAAAAAAAATAATTAGCTACATATACTTTAACGTTTTTCTTTTGGAAGAATTTTTGTTAAAATATTGAAGACACTTTATTAGAACTGACTGCTTAGTTTGCCAAAATAATTATATTAAAATTTACTATTTATCAGTTGCCTTCCTTGAAATATTTTGTTTGGCTTACATCATGTTTTGTTTATACCACTCTCCCCATTGCTATTTGCTGTCTTAATTTAGTTTAAGATTATAAAGAAAAAGTAACATAAATTATTAATAATATGTACTGAAATTCTTCCATCATGAGAGAAAAGTGTATATGGCCTTGGGAAAAAAAGTAACTGAATAAATGACCATTTGATTTGTAAGCTTTAAGTAGTAAAGTTTCTAGTGTTATAAGACCTATTTGTCTTCAAATCTATTTTGCACAACACTTGTAAATTATTAGTAATCTGGTTAGTACATGTACTACATATTGAATTCAACCTAACATAGAATGTATCATATATCTAGAACAGCAACATATTATGTGACTGATGCTCTTAATATTAGAAAATGTTTTATGTATGTTTCTTTTGTTCTGTTTATTTTCTGGGTTATAAAAATTAGACCCTTCATTATCTTCTAAATAAAAATATTTACATTTTGTGCTCACCCTGGTAACTGCTCAGTGAAGAAAACCTCATCTGGGTAAATATAGGGAGTGAGAACCACAATTTTCTTTATATATGAACAAAGATGATATATAAAACCCTGATATATAGACCTTAATGAATTCAACCTTCATTCATCTGCTGAGTCATTTAGTAAGTATTTAGTATACCCCAAGTATGTGCTATGCATAATGATAGATTCAATGTATGGATTGGTAACAAGATAAAGTCCTGTCTTCACAGTATTCATTGATTAAGAGGAGGCAAACTAGTAACAATATAGATTCTGACTAATTATATAGAAATAAAGGTTATGCCTATTAGTTTTAATAGTGAGGAGGCTTGAAAGCTTCAAAAGAGTAAAAATCTCTCATTGATAAATTTTATTCTGTGTGGTTTCATAAAGTAATACTATTAATTTTGCTCAGAAAATAAAATTTAAAAAATAATGTAAACAAGCCACATACTTAAAGAAAAAACTATACAATTTTGTGCTCCTTGAATAGATATTATATATATATACATATATACATATATATATATTTAAATGTAGTAGTTCTATAAAAAAACTATTAGAAGAATTTCTTTGTCAGATTTCCTAGGCCTTGTGACAGATGCCAGGTTCAAAACAACATTTTCTCATGTGGTTTTTATATTTAATTTCCATCACTTTATACTCACTGACCAAAGTTACCAGAACCACAAGTCTAACTGATACACGTGTCTAAAATCATGTTAATATTATACATATTACATAAGACCGATCTGTAGCAAAATAGCTCTAGCATATAAAATGACCAGGCATAGACTAAAAGATATCTGAGAAGATATATATTTTATTTATTTATTTATTTATCTATCTATTTATTTATTTATTTATTTAAATTTTATTTTGTCGATATACATTGTGGCTGATTATTGCTCCCCATCACCAAAACCTCCCTCCCTTCTCCCTCCCCCCCTCCCCCCAACAATGTTCTTTCTGTTTGCTTGTCGTATCAACTTCAAATAATTGTGGTTGTTATATCTTCTTCCCCCCCCCCCCCGGTTTTCGTGTGTGTGTGTGTGTGTGTGTGTGTGTGTGTGAATTTATATATTAATTTTTAGCTCCCTCCAATAAGGGAGAACATGTGGTATTTCTCTTTCTGTGCCTGACTTGTTTCACTTAATATAATTCTCTCAAGGTCCATCCATGTTGTTGCAAATGGCAGTATTTCATTCGTTTTTATAGCTGAGTAGTATTCCATTGTGTAGATGTACCACATTTTCCATATCCACTCATCTGATGATGGGCATTTGGGCTGGTTCCAACTCTTGGCTATTGTAAAGAGTGCTGCGATAAACATTGGGAAACAAGTATACCTTCGACTTGATGATTTCCATTCCTCTGGGTATATTCCCAACAATGGGATAGCTGGGTCGTATGGTAGATCTATCTGCAATTGTTTGAGGAACCTCCATACCCTTTTCCATAGAGGCTGCACCATTTTGCAGTCCCACCAACAATGTATGAGAGTTCCTTTTTCTCCGCAGCTTCGCCAGCATTTATCGTTCATAGTCTTTTGGATTTTAGCCATCCTAACTGGGGTTAGATGGTATCGCAATGTGGTTTTGATTTGCATTTCCCGGATGCTGAGTGATGTTGAGCATTTTTTCATATGTCTGTTGGCCATTTGGATATCTTCCTTAGAGAAATGCCTATTTAGCTCTTTTGCCCATTTTTTAATTGGGTTGCTTGTTTTCTTCTTGTAAAGTTGTTTGAGTTCCTTATATATTCTGGATATTAATCCTTTGTCAGATGTATATTTTGCAAATATTTTCTCCCACTCTGTTGGTTGTCTTTTAAATCTTTTAATTGTTTCTTTTGCTGTGCAGAAGCTTTTTAATTTGATATAATCCCATTTGTTTATTTTTCCTTTGGTTGCCCGTGCTTTTGGGGTCGTATTCATGGAAGGGACTGCCTTTTCAGCAAATGGTGCTGGGATAACTGGATATCCATATGCAGGAGAATGAAACTAGATCCATACCTCTCGCCGTATAATAAAATCAACTCAAAATGGATTAAGGATTTAAATATACACCCTGAAACAATAAAACTTCTTAAAGAAAACATAGGAGAAACACTTCAGGAAATAGAAGATATATATTTTCGACTTTTTAAAAAATGCAACAATTTTCAGGGCCTAAAGCATAAATAGAAAAAGGTAATATGAATCCTGTGTATTCAGTTACCAAATCATATAAGTTCTAATACAATTAAACATTGTTTTCCACTTTTGTTAGAAACAGGAGAGAGAACATTCTGCTAATAATCAAATATGTAGAACCATTAAAAAGATTTAACATGTTACTCTATAAAGAGCAGAATGATGAATAAAAAGCCTGAACAGGGGTTATCATGCTTTTATTATCATCAAAATTTTTCAAGTGATATTTAAATTAATCTCAGCATATGTCACCCCACTGATAAAATAAATGATACAAAACCCCATATGAACAGAGGGTATTAGAGAAAGATGGATTAAAATAAATGCCTAAATATAATATGGCTCAGGTATGAGACTACTCCCATTTTGCAATAAGAAGATCCTACAAAATAGTATTTTGTCAAGCTTTATAAAATAAACTTTTAAGGAATTAAATTTAACTTTAACAGCAAATAAGTATAATTAATGATACACATGAATATTTAAAATTCCATGTAAATTAAAATAATTAGAAATACAGATATTTTTAATACCAAGATTCATGAAGAAAAGTTTTTTTTTTTTTCCTAAGACCAATTGGAAGCACTGAAAAGCATTATTCTCTTTTTCATTAATACAAACGTTTTCAAGTCATCTAATTTTATTTGCTAGAGGGAGTCTTTTTCCATTTCCTTATTCTGATTGTGACATATCACTTCTTGAATTCCTCAGGCATGTGGTCACTATAAATTTCATTCTAATTGATATATAAGAACACGTAATATTGGGGTTTTTAAAAAATTATTATTTATACTGAAAATATACATTTGTGATCTACAAAATTTAACAACTGCTAGTTTTATTAATTTTTGAAAGGCTTTTTTAAGGCTAAATAATATTTCATTGTGTGAAAACAATGTTTGTGTTAGAACATATCTGATTTGGTAATTGAATACACACACACACATTTTCTTTATTCATTCACCCATTAACAGACACTTACGATATTTGTATTCAATATATATTACATTTTCTTTATCCATTTATCTATTGATGGACATCTTAAGTGGTTTCCATATCTTTGCTATTGTAAATAATGCTGTAATGTACATGACATCTCTTCCACTGATTTAAATTCTTTTAGATATACACCCAGAAGGGAAATTGCTGGATTTCCTATATTTTAGTTTTTTGAGGAAAGTCCATACTGTCTTCTATAAGGGCTGTACCAATTTATAATCCCACTAACAGTGTACACAGTTCCTTTTTCTCCAACACATCCTCATCAATACTTGATATTATTTGACTTTTTGATAGTAGCAATCCTAACAGGTATGAGGGATTTTTTTTGTTTTGCTTTATTTATATTTTAATATTTACTTGAACATATTTTTGGGGTACAGAGTGTCATTTCAATTCATGCATATATTGCACAATGACTCACTTCAGATATATAGCATGTTTTTGTGACCATTAATCCACCGATTATCTTACCCCTCCCCTGCTCCCATTCTCTGGTAACCATTATTTTAATCTCTACTTCTATGAAAACCACATTTTGGAAATATGTATTCTGCATATGAGTGAGATCAGGCACTATTTGACTTTCTGTCCCCCAACTTACTTCACTCAACATGATGGCTTCCAGTTCCATCCATGTTGCTGCAAATTATAGGATATCTCTTCTTTTCATTGCCGAATAATATTTCATTGTGTACATATACCACAGGTTTTTCAATCCATTCATCTGTTGATAGGTATTTAGGTTGATTCCATCTATTGGCTATTGTGAATAAGTTTCAATGAACATGGGAGTGCCGGTGTATTTTTGATGTAGTGATTTCATTTCCTTTGGGCATATACCCAATAATGGGATAGCTGGGTCATAAGGTAGATCTATTTTTATTTCTCTGAGAAACCTTTATACTGTTTTCCACAGTGGCTGTGTCAATTTATACTCCCACCAACAATATAGGAGAAATCCCTTTTCTCCACATCATCATCTACGTTTGTTATTTTCTGTCTTGTTGATAGTAGCCTTCAAACTTGGGGGAGATGATATTTCATTGTGATTATAACTTGCATTTCCCTGATGACGAGTGATTTTGAAAATTTTTGTATGTGCTTCTTGGCCATCTGCATGTCCTTTTTTTTTTTTTTTTTTTTTTTTGATAAAAGTCTGTGCAGGTTCATTGCCCATTTTTAAATTGGGTTATTTGATTTTTTGCTGTTGACTTGTTTGAGCTCCTTATATATTCTGGAGATTAGCCCCTTTGTCTGATGCATAGTTTGCAACCCTGTTCTGTAGGTTGTCTCTTCATTTTGTTGATACTGTCTCTTACTGTGCAGAAGCTTTTTAGTTTGATGTAGTCTCATTTATGTATTTTTGTTTTAGTTGCCTCTGCTTTTGTAGCACTCAAAGTGCTGCTCACTCCTATTTCGTTTAGCATTTCTCCTATATTTTCTTCTAGTAGTTTCACAGTTTCAGGTCTTAAATTTAGGACTTTGATCTATTTTAAATTGATTTTTGTCTATAGTGAGAAGTAAGGGTCTAGTTTAACTCTTATGCATATGAATATTCATTTTTCCTAGTACCATTTATTGAAGGGGCTGTCCTTTTCCCACTGTATATTTTTGGAACATTTGTCAAAAATCAGTTGGCTGTAATTGTGTGTTTATTTCTGTGCTCTCTATTCTGTTTCATTGATCTGTTTATCTGTTTTTATGCCAGCACCATTCTATTTGGGTCACTATAGCTTTATAATATGTTTTGAAGCAGGAAGTGTGATACGTACAACTTTGTTCTTTTTGTTCAAAATTGCTTTAGTTTTTGGAGTTTTTCATGATTCCATACAAATTTCAGTACCATATTTTCTATTTCTGTGCAGAATGTCATTGGTATTTTGCTTTGAATGTGTAGATTACTTTGGATAATATGGACATTTTGATGATGTTAGTTCCTTCAACCCAATAATATAGGATATCTTTGCATTTATTTGTGTACTCTTCAATTTTTTTTAACCAATATTTCATAGTTTTCGTTTAGAACTCTTTCACCTCCTTGGTTAAATTTACTCCTAGGTTTTTGTGTGTGTGTGTGTGTGTGTGTGGTAGCTATTGATGTGATTACTTTCTTGTTTTCTTCTTCTGCTATTTCATTATTGGCATAGATTATTATGTGTTGATTTTGTATAGTGCCATTATACTAAATTCATTTATTAATTAAAGTAATATTTTGGTTGTTTTTAGGGTTTTTATATATGTATACAATTATATAATCTGCTAATAGAGATAGTTTAACTTCCTCCTGTCCAATTTGGATATGCTTTATTGCTTTCTTTTGCCTTATTGCACTAGCTAGGACTTCCTGTAACATGTTGAGTAAGAGTGGAGAAAGTGGGTATCCTATCTTATTCCAGATTTTAGGGGAAAAAACCTCCAATTTTTGTCCAATCAGTATGGTATCAGCTGATATTAGATATATGGCCTCTATTGTGTTGAGATACAATCCTTCTATACCTAATTTGTTGAATGTTTTTGTCATAAATAGATATTGAATTTTACCAAATGCTTTTTCTGAATCTATTGAGATGATCATATGAATTTTCCCCCTTCATTCTGTTGATATAATGCATTACTTTTATTGATTTGTGTGTGTTGAACCAGATATGAGATTTTGATTTGCATTATTCTAATGATTAGTGATGAATAAAACGTTTTCATATACATGTTGGCCATTTGTATGTCTTTTGGAGAAACATGTGTTCAAGTCTTTTGCCCAAGTTTGAATCAAGTTATTTGTTTTGTCTTGTTTCATTATTTTATTTTGTTTATTTTTTGATATCAAATTGCATGAGGTCTTTATATATTTTGAATATTAGACTCTATTGGATATATGGTTTGCAAATATTTTCTCCTATTCCATAGGATGCATTTTTATTTTGTGGATTACTTCCTTGGATGTACAGAAGATTTTTGGTTTGATGTTATCACGATTGTTTATTTTTGCTTTTGTTGACTGTGTTTTTGATATCATGTTCATAAAGTCATTGCCAAGGCCAATGTCAAGGAGCTTTTCCCCTATGTTTTCTTAACAGGATTTTTATGGTTTTAGGTCTTACATTTAAGTATTCAACCCATTTTGAGTTGTTTTTGTGTATGATATAAGATAAGCATCCAATTTCTTTATTTTTAATGTGGATATTCTGTTTTCCCCATACCATTTATTAAAGAAACTGTCCTTTCCCCATTGTGTATTCTTACATCAAGCTCACCCTGAAATATAGAAATGGAATGCATAGCTTTCAACCTGGTAGAGCTTGGGATGATATTAGATTTCAACAGAGAGAAAGCAATGAATATTGCTTTAAAACAAAACAAATAAATCAATAAATAGCAATATAAGCATGATATTTAGAGATATGTACATAATCACTAAATGAACAGTTAAAGGGGTTGAATGTGGTTGATTCTGAGGAGCAGAAAATGATAATGGTAGGGAAAGTCAGAGTTTTTATAATGGCCTTATAAAATCTATTTGGTCTTCAAACTATGTGTAAGTTTGATAAAACTAAAAACTACTTTTTTAAAAAAAAAAAAAGCTTATATGTTTTGATTTCCAACACTTGAAATTGTGAGGTCACACTTCTTTCTCTTTATGTCCTTTCTCCCTCCCTGATTCTTTACTAATTCTGCTATGCTGGTTTCCCCTAGGGACCTTGGTAGGGTGAAACTGCAGCCAGTTGTTCTGGCTGTGTCCTGAGAGGCTGGAGGAGCTGGTTGTGCACCTGTTGTCCTTTTCCCTCAAAGAGGAGGTGAGAGCTAGGAGTTTCCTCTATATCCTGAGCAGCGCAGGCTTGGGGGATGGTGTGATGCAAGCAAAATGAAATTGTTCTTCCTATCTTTTTTGTATGGTTATTCTTGTCTATTTTTTTTTCTAACTATATTGCTGTGGCTAATTAAGTTGACTCCTAAGCTCTTCCACAGTTTTTCTTTTTATTTCTTTTTTTTCCCCCTCTGGATAGCTCCTAACATGTTGCTCTTTGTTAGGGAGAGAAAGGCTGGGATCTCCTGCTCTACCATCTTGCTGATATCACTCTCTCTTTTCCCTGATTCTGAAGTGTACTGTGTGCAAAGCACTGTTCTGAGTGAGGTTATAGGTGATTAAGACAAAACAGAAAAAAATGTTGTTATCAAAATAAAATAATTTGAAAAGCTCCCCACTGTAAATAAATTCAACAAATCATTAGTAAATTACATGATATTATACACGTGTGTGCACGTACACATGCTCACACACACCAGACAAAATGCCTTGCATCATGCAACTTGTAATAAGTATTTTAAAGTCCTTTATAAGAAAGACACTGCTCATTTTTCTGAGGAATGCTTTTGTAAAAAAACCAAAGTCATTTTCTATACTGGATTTATATTACACAATTAAACTTTGATTATGTCACCACATAAAAATAGTAATTACATCAATTATTGGGTTAATGTTGGATAATATAATCTTTTATGACTAGACTTTTGAAGCTAAGTGAGAACAAAGATTTGTACTTTACTATATAAGCAAATGATTCATTTTTTCATTTTATATCTGTGTGATAGAAGTCACATTCTCATGGCATTTCCATGAAACATTTTGAAATTCTGGTACAAATATCTTCAATGATTAAATATTTATTGAACATCTTCTGTGTATATTGAGCAATATTAGGTATAAACAACATGAATACAAACAAAGTAAAGTGGGGTTATGATACTAGATTTGAGAAATAATTTTAATCTAATTTAGCAGACAGTGTATATATCAAAACATAAAGTTAGGGTATAAACTAACTAAGTGACAAAACAGAATTGGGAGATTTGCACATATGTCTCATTTAGGTTTTGCACAATCTTAATAAGCAGATGTCATCTTAAATTTGAGGAATCTGAGACTTCTGGTTAAAATGAAGAATTGAAACAATTTATCTCTGTTTTCTTGAAAAGTTCATATGAAGTCTCAATAATGGTATAAAATTGCATAAATAGATAAAGATGAAATGCACAAAACACAGAAAAAGACTGTAGAAGACAAGAAAAATCAACACTATTTGGTAGAAGAAATATAAATAGCTAAATGCTAACATTATCAGAGTAGGGGATACTGTAATCTTCATGCCAGTAGAATAATGTGCTAATGTGAAGGAAGCCAAATGAAATAAAGCAGACTTTGAAAGCTTCAGGAAGCAGAATTATCAGATACTTGGATTGTGAAAAATGGGAATAAAAGCAGAACTGGATGAAAATAAAGTATAGAGAATATTTAGACTCTCACCTTCTCTCCAAACCAGGCAGACAACCATCTGTTTCCCACCCAAGCAGGAACATAAAGTTTTATTTTCTGCAAAAACTGAATGTGAGGGAGTTTCTTGACTCACAGACATTAGGAAAGGATGAAGGTGGGGGTGACACTTTACTAAAGTGAAGAGAAATAAGTTAAAATCTGCATATTGAAAAGTGAGATTCGAAGACCTTTATTTCCCAGAATAATGACAACCATATTTATACTTACTAGGCAAGATATTAGATAATTCATTCCTAGAAAAATCGACCCAAGGAAGGTTTACAATAACATCTGAGAGCCCCTACTTGTCCAATTATCTCATACCTGTCAAAAAGTGCGGCTCACGCACCTACCATTTCTACTTCACTTTTTAGTGATTTGCTCTTATGTGTGGAGATATATACAATGAACTTCACACATTGGAGGAGAATCTACAAAATGAAAACAGACAAATGAAAATGGGGAAATTTAGATCATTCATGGAACAAAGAACAGCTAGATAGTAAAAATAATTCTATTGGTGGGCAGTCAAGCTAGGCATCTATAACCAACAAGATTTTACTGTATGTTATCAAATGGGTAAAAGAGGGGAGATGAAATGTCATCACAAAGAAATGATTATGTTTGCCAATGATGATAATGCTAGTTACCATGATTCAATCATTACAGATTGCATACATGTACTAGAATTAAAATTCAACTCTGTACCCCACAAATGTGTATAATCAATATGTTTCAATAAAAAAATTAGCTGTAGGTGGAAATATTGTTTCAGTAAAAGAATAACTAAAGTGCTTTCAAATGAATAATCGGAGAGCAAAAATGTTATTAATATATTTTTTTAAATAATTGGAGAGAAAGAAATTTTGGTAGAATGTCAAAAACAAGGTTGAAAAAATTTCCCAGAAAGCAGATCAAGTAGATTGAGGAAGGAAAATAGTTTTAGCTCAGTTCATGAGTTCCTGAACTCAAAGAACCAACTGATTTTCCAGCACAATGAATGAAAAGGGTCTCAGTGTGTCATCAAGATATTTCAAAGAACTGGGGATAAAGAGAAAGTTCTAAAGGCTTCCAGGAGTTGGGGAAAAGTCACACAAAAGGGAAATGGAATCCAAATATCACCAGATATTTCAACAGCAATGCTAGAAGTTAGAGAACAATAGACGAATGTTTTAAACTTCACAGGGAAAATTATTTTCCAACAAAGCTATCTATATATATATTTCCCAAAAGCATTCAATTGTGAAGGATGTATAATCCACATTATAATATAAGTGAGATTAAAAAAACTTAAATGTCATAAAGTGTAAAGTTGTAATACTGTAAGAATAAGCCTTCACAGCTCCATGCCTGCAAGTTCTGGGTTCTGCCTATATACTGCAAATCGTTCCAGTCCTAGGTGTTGGCTAGAGTGACAGCAGACAGGATAGCATTTGTCTGCTTTGGTTAGAAAGGCCAGTCGGTATGATTCTGGGTTCACTGGATGTTTAGACTGCCAGGACTGAGGAGAGATTCTAATAAACACAGGTTTATTTAGTGCCAGTTTTATTCATTCCCCATATAGGCCAGGAGAAAAATGAGGACATTGGGAACCGCCACATATCTCCTTTTCATCTGAGAACCAGTTGTCTGCCTTTTCCATACACGACCAGCTTCACCTCGTCTCCACTTAGCTTCTCTCTTCCTGAAGATACGAACTATAATCTGCCACATTTTGAGAATGGGGGCTGGGTGAAGAGCAGGATGCATTTACCGCTTTTTATATATATCTATATCTATCCATTTTTACAGCACTGTGGAGTGGGGAAAAGGGGAATGGAAGGGGAGGTAATTGGGTGGGGGACATGGGGTATAATCACAATTTGTGGTAATGGGCATGCTGCCAGTATGGATCTGGCCATCACATCTTGGGCACGAGTGGTGACAGTCAGCTTTGTGCTCCATGAATATTCATAACCAATAATAAAATAAAATAAAATATTTTTAGTATGTGAGTTCTCAAAACTAATGTATCACCAAAATACTCATGTTCAGGACACTGCAGGGAGCATTTGCCTTTTCTAAACAACATAACACATTAAGGTAGAGTTAACACGGTATCTGTAAATTAATACAGTACAAAAAATTTAACACAAGAGAGAGGCTTAAGGCACTCCCAAGAACAACTGCGAAGGTTATTTTGAGAATACTGAATCCAGTTTGGAGCAACAAGATAGAATGCTCAAGGAAAAAATATATCTCCAACAAAATAAAAGGAATGGTTATATTATATGATGAGATTTGCCACACTGAGTGAAGATTATAAGGCTCCCAGTCAGACAGGAAAGTTAGAGAAAAAAAAGATATTCTCAGGTATGAAGACAAAAGGAAAACAAGACAGTGTGTGATTATTTCTTCTAGAGAAAACCATAAGATGTTCAAGAAAGAGAACGCAAGTATACTTCATTGGCTCAGTTGTGAATAACATATATATGGCTCAAGTAATGTATTGATTCAACTAGAAGCTGTAATATTAATATATTGGGAGGTTGGGGAGGTAAGAGAAGAGAGAAAGTTTGAAAGTACGGATATAGAAGGAGACAGTTTTAAGACTACAACATCATCATTGTCTGTGTTTGGAAAACAATAGACAATCAATGAAATAAAAGTCAGTAGATTATATTATTTAAAATAGGGAGGTAGGTGCCAGAAGAAACAAGTAAATGAATTGAGAGTGGCTGATTCTAGTGAGTGGTTGAGGAGTGAAGTCGATTTAGAGCAGGGATTCACGGGTTTGGATGTATATCTTGAGGTAGCATTAATTTTTTAAACTAAGCAAAACCAGCTTTTTGCTTATGTTTTCCATCTCTAAAATAGAAATAATGTAGTCTATGTCATGACCTTTTATTTTATTTTTTTAAGTATCATGATCATAAACCAGAGTAACCAAACCCATGGACTTCTCCTTGAAAACTACATCCACGGAAGCAAAGGTGGATCTTTAATACCCTACGGAGTGGAGTCTCTTTCTCTCTGCTTGTAACAGGGATATTAAACTCAGTATATTGTTATCATTAAAAGACTCACTTCTAGCAGTAATACTAAGAGGTTCTGATTGTACAAAACATTTCCAATTTGAAGTGCGTATGTTCCAAGGCATTTCAAAACTGGATTCAAATAAAGATGACAGAATGTATCAAAATGAAAAAAAAAAAAAAAAAAAAATTTTTTTAAACTATATACATGTATTTTTGAGAGAAAATAAGGTAAGAACATTAAGACTTAGAATACTTAAATAACTAGCCCACCAGAAATAGTGGAATGGAAATCAAGCAAATATTATTTTTAGTTCATTGCTTCTTGACAGTTATGTTTTCCTTTACTCTTGAAACATTTAATTCAATCATTGCTGTGAGCTGTGAGAAAGAAAAACGATCATGCTGGAATAGAATTTATCAAGAAAGGTACTGAAGAGAATTTCATAGTCTAGGGCTACTCTGCCTAACATAGTGGCTATTAGCCTTATATGAAAATTTGAAATATAGCTAGAAATGATAATATTTTCAATATTTTTCGTAAAATAAAATATAAAATTAAAACAAATTTTACCTGTTGATTCTTATTATTTTAATGTGGCTATTATAACATTTTTAATTACATATGTAGCTCTCATTTGTAGCTCATTTTGTATTTCTATTTGACAACACACTTGTAGAGGTAAGAATGGGAACAGACAGAAAAGAATCTTCCAGTGAGGAAATCATAGAGACACTGTGTACACAAGGGCATGCAAGTAGCCAGAATCATAATTTTTTTTTTTAATTTTATTTTGTCAATATACATTGTGGCTGATTATTGCTCCCCATCACCAAAACCTCCCTCCCTTCTCCCTCCCCCCTCCCCCCCAACAATGTCCTTTCTGTTTGCTTGTCGTATCAACTTCAAATAATTGTGGTTGTTATATCTTCTTCCCCCCCCCCGTTTTGTGTGTGTGTGTGTGTGTGTGTGTGTGTGTGTGTGTGTGTGTGAATTTATATATTAATTTTTAGCTCCCACCAATAAGTGAGAACATGTGGTATTTCTCTTTCTGTGCCTGACTTGTTTCACTTAATATAATTCTCTCAATACGGAAAATGTGGTACATCTACAGAATCATAATTTAATCTATGGAATGAGACCAATCAGACTGAAACTGAAGATATTTTGGGGTGAGAGGGAAAGACAGGCATAGTTTGAAGGTTCACCTGAAAGTGTGGATGAAGCAATTAGGCTTGAACAACAAAAGCCTATAAGAGGGCAGGGACCAAAAAATGTACCTGGTAAATATTGGATGGATTTAGAAAGAGTGAGAAGGTGCTATGGGAGATAATCAACAGGAGTGGCATTTTAGGGAGGTTACTGAAGTAACTGTGTAGGCGATGGCAGGACACATAAAGGTGAAAATATGGAAGAAATTCAAGTGCAAAACATTTAGGCATGAGGCTATACTTTGCGGTTCCAAATTAGCTAAGAAAAAAATGAATTGAATATAAGAGGATTTGGGGGAAACAACAACAAAAACCTGAAAACATATGGTAGAAAAGGAAAACAATTGAAAGGTTATAGTCCTACTAATCTGAATTTGCAGTTCTAATTAGATCGGAAATTCTAGAAATAATAAAGGGAAAATGGGTCACAAGTGCATGTTTAAAAGGGAATTTACTTTTCCACACATTGTTTGGTTGCCAACCAATTGTAAATAAAGAAAGGTGGGGATATGATGTTGAAGAAAATATTAGAAACTACCACATGCGATATGCACTTTAGAACTACTTCCACAGCGGGGGGTAGGGAGAGGGCGGAAATAAAAACATATTTGAAATTGTAGAAGTTAATTATTTTCTTAAAACAATACATGTAGATGCTAAAGGAACACTAGCTAGAAATATGTCCTAATGTGGTCATTCAATAGTCAAATTAATACATATGAACCCACGTGATGTGTTAGGTGTATTATCATTATTATCAGTAAAAACCTGCACTAAGTTCCTAGTGAAATTCTTGGAGACTCACACACTTGTAGGTCAAGAGAAGAAACTGGAACTTTTAAGGAGATGCTGGAATAACCAAAGATCAGAGAACTGAACTGTAGAATAATTAAAAATTGATCATCAGACAGTAGCTAGTTTTGGATAAAATGATCACAATATGTTTTTAAGCTAGCTTTAGGTGAAATTCTGCACAACAGAGTATCTTTCTATTATTTCATATTTCTCTCATACTAAAAATATATGTTGTTTTACCTCTATTAAAATTAATAAAGCCTAAGTATGACTGGGTTAAAAGGAACTACACAGAAAAAAGTCATTAAGTGAAATGACACTTAAGGATATAAAAATGATAATTTAAACATCTAGCAAGGAAAGAGATATTCATCTCAATCAGAGAGAGCTGGAGGTTTGGTTCTCTACGTAATACTACCTTTTTAAAAATACCATTATTATGACTGAAAGAAATGTCACTTAAATCTTCTGCCAAAATACCAGTGCTTGCTTGTCATTTGGCAGTTTTCTCAGTCCTATTTTTTTTCTTTTTCCTTGAAACTGTCTGCATATTCCACAAGCACATTTGTTATGTTTATCTTTCTTACCATACCTAATTGAATGTAATGGGATGATTTGGCTCATTCTGTGCACACTGCGGTCTCTGTAGGCAAGCTTCTCAACACATTTTAATATCCTAAAAGAAAACCCTATTACAGCAAGAAAACTTTTAGATTAAAATGTAAACATGCCAATCTATTTCCTTACCTTGTTTGGGATCCCATGAGTCATGGGACAGACACTCTTAGGGTCTAACATGAATATCTTTGAAGTAAGAAAAATGAACTTTGCATCACAGAGAATAAAGCCTCAAATGAGTCTTTTACTTTCTTCTGGCAATATAAAGAGGCTATGCACTGTTTATCATATTTACCTAATTGACTTTCATATTTTGGCTGCAGAAAAGAAGACAGAAAAAGACTCTTTGGAGGATATAAATGGATTTTAATAAAACTCAATGAGTAAGAGGGTAGAGACTAGGTCAGAAAGTCAAACAGGATGAAACAAGAGTCAGCACTTTACAGATCTGCAATTCCATTTCTAGACTCCACAGGCCAATATGAAATAAAAGAATAATTACTAAACAATTAGGAAATTGAATTTAAGGAAAAATGAATGAGGGCATAATGCATCATAAATGCTAAAGATCTACACAATGGCAAAAGAATCATTAATCAGGTCTTCATAATTTCGAGTTAAAAAAAAGGAAATACTGACATCAGACTAATTGATAAGAAAATGTTTCAGATTCATTTGGAGCATTTTAAATTTGGCAAACATATGTGTTTATCTGATCTATGGTATATATTCCTTGGCTTCCCCTGTGTGTAATTAGCATACATAAAAAAGGTTTTACACTATATTTTGGACATATGCAAAACAAGAGAACCGTACAGAAAACTGTAAACAGGTAGAGTGGACCTACATTTAGAGATAAAAGGTAGTAAGAAAACATAGAAGTAAAGGGACAATGAAAGTCTTTCTATGCAAAAAGAATATCCAAATCCATGAGGATTGGTCAATAAACCATGTTCATAGGTAATTTTATTGGAGCATTTTGGCAGTTTTATTTTCAGAAGCCACTGAAAGTTAAAATGAATCTTGATTTCAAGAGAAAAGAGACCTGCCAAAGTTATTTGAGAAAATAGTCACAGGTTACTTTTTCATTTATTTAGATCCTGACTATAAAACATTTCCCAGGAATACCAAATTATCTTGTGAGAAATAATCCTTTTGTGGCACTTAACAACCTGGAGATACCGCATACTGTAGTTTTGCTGCATTAGCTCAAGCTGGAGCCTGAGGCTTTCAAAGTATTGTTCATTTCTAAGATCTTCTTGAAAGGGCTCAGAACACACTAGCCTCCTACCCTGACCTGAAAAATATCTGAGCTCTCTGGCTAAGATCAGGTTTTAATTTAAATTAAAGCCAACCCAAGAAATGGCTAAAGCACTGGTTCTCAAATTTGATCATGTACCAGAATCACTTAGGGAATTTGTAAAAAATACAGTTTGTAAGGTATAAAACCCACAGATTTTGAATCAGTAAATCTGGGGTGGAGCCTGAGAATTTGCATTTGTAACAGTCTCCCAAGTGGTTCTGATGCTGCCAGTCTGAGGACCACCTCAAAAAGACTAGTGGCATAAGGCATAGTATAAATATTGCTAACATAGCAATTTCGTAAAGAACACTAACAATTTAGATTTGATTAGTGGTCTTGATTTATATAGCTTTATGTATTTGTATATTATATGACATTTCTACTATTTATTAACTTATATTATCTAAATTATTTAAAGTGGGCCCAGATATACTCTTACTTTCTGGAAGACAAACATGAGACATACCATAAATCAGTAATTTGAGCATTACTCCAAATATTTTACATAATTTTATCATTTAAAGACATGTAGGCATCTGCAAATGGGATCAAGTTGTTTACAGTTTCTTCTATAATTCTGTACAAGCACTTGACTCACTGAAAAATTGCAACATATTACATCATCATTTGCAGCTAAACAGCCTTATCAGAAAAACTATATGACCTCGTAGGTCACTATGGTACTTCATAAGAGCAACCTTTTCCCAAATAAATAGGGCAATTAATATAACTTAGAAAACAAATGGAAAATACTCACAAAGATGAGTTATATTGCAAGACAAAATCAATGTTATGACTAGTATTCTTTTTGTGGGGATATTAATGTTGTGGTCATGGTTTTAAATGAAGTCATAGTGGACACATACAAGCCAATTTCTGCAATGAATAAAATGACAATAAAGGCACTAAAATACATTATAATTTTAGGTTTGCAAATCTGTACATTTTGGTAAAAGTTATTGTTCAAATTTTACTTTTTAAAATTTTAATTCAGACTGAATATTTATACTTTTATTTTTCTCTAATAAAATTATACTATATTGGTTTTCTAATTTCCCTCTAAATATTATTATCTGAAAGAGAAGATAAGCCAAGGGGTTGATATAATCTAAGTAAATTGTTAATTTCAAAGAGACCGCAAGACATTTAAGTTCACAGGAATCTCAAATTATGTCTTATGACACAGATAATTAATTTATTTAATATTTATGCTCCTTGTCCAAATTAAACTTAAAAGAATTTAGAGGAATTGAGCAAATTAAGTTGATAGCACCATGTACAACACACATACAAATTATACACATCTGTAGAGTAAGCCCCAATAAATTTGAGGATTAGACTTCCAAAATTCTCAGATGTTATAAACACTCAAAAAATCACAAAATGGCCACACCAGTATTTACCCTATTTCAGAAGTTCTTTAGTAAGAAGTTCTTCTGTGAAATTGGTGTGTCTCCTTTGAGAGTGGTATATGTTACCTTCCCCAAACATTGGCTAAGTTTGGTAACTACCTCATCCAATACTATGCAGCAGAAAGAATATCATGGGACACCCAAGACTAGGTTATAATAGAAAGCACATCTGGCTGTCTTTGTCTCTTTCTCTTTCTCCTTCTCTCTTCCTCGTCCTTAATGTCTATTGCTTCAAGCTTTTTGATTGTGTCCTTGACATATTCTGTTTCCTTAAAGATTTTTGTTCTTCTGAATTTCTGAGACATACATTAAAAATAACTCAGTTATTTTAAATGTATCAATGTATATCTTTATTTATTTACATCAGTTTCCGCTTATTTAGTTTCATACTATGAGGTTAGATGCATTCAGGTTAATTTAAAAAAAAATTGGGTGGGGGATATTGTTTTCTGTTGTTCAATAGCTATTGTTTCCCTTAGTCTTTAATCATTTCTTTATGTCTTAAAACTTCTGTTCAATGTAGTACTGGAAGTCCTGGCCAGAGCAATGAGGCAAGAAAAAGAAAAGGCATCTGAATGGGAAAATAAAAGTATTATGCAGATTACATCATCTTATATGTAAAAAACCCCAAAGACTCCACAAAGAAACTGTTAGAACTAGTAAACAAATTCAGTGAAGTTACAGGATACAGAATCACATACAAAAATCAGTTATGTTTCTACACAGTAATATTGAACTATCCTAAAAAGAATTAAGAAAACAATACCATTTACAATAACATAAAATATTATTTTATAAAATACTAAAGAGTATACTTAACCAAGGAGGTGAAAAACTTTTACATTGAAAACTACAAACATTATGAAAAAAAAAAAATGGAAGACACAGATTAGTAGATAAACATCTGTGTTCATGAATTAGATGACATAATATTGTTAAAATGTTTGGATTTTTTCGGGGAGTTTCAAGATGGCGGCGGCTGCGGCGGCTGGCGCGGAGTAGCTGAGGTGGAAAAGGTGGCCACTGGGCCTCAGGCAGCTGGGAAACTTGTGGACCTTCCTCTGGCCATCTCTTAAGGGAGGACTGCTGCTGCTGGCCGGTCGTGGGGGCTCAACGCCACTTTGCCCCCGGCAGGAGAGGCTGCCTCATTTACAGGCAACAGCTTTGAAGTGTGGAGCAGGAAAAGAACGGATTCTTAGCTGCAAAAGCGAGTCTTGAAACAGGGAACACGGCGCCAGGGCTGCTGTGGATGCAGCCAGGATCCCGGAGGCTGGGGCCGCACTGAAGGCGGCCAGCTGCCCTATTCAGGATTCGAGGTTTCAGGACGGCATTAAAGAAGATTCCTGGGAGCGCCCGAGCGGCGCCGCGACTGAACAGCCCGAGGCGGCAGCGCCGAGAACACGGAAGGCAACAAACCAGAGACAGAGCGAGCGCCCGACCTGGCACAGCACTGTGAGTGATCCCTGGCACAGCTCTGTTCGGGGGGTGGATGCCCACGCGGCTCCCACCTGCACCACCAGGCCACTCACTGCCCCGGTGCTGCCTCCATTTTCCCAGGTGCGGGCAGCTCCGCCCTGCTCGGCCATCACTGAGCCCATTTGCTTGGCCTGGCGCGGGGCTTTCCGGACCCTGCGGGCCGGCCTCCTCTCCCACTCCCTCCGCGGTTCTCTGGCGGGGCTGGGGGTGTGGGGCCTCCCGACCAGTGTTGGGAGGGCTAGGAAGTACGGGCGGGCCGACTGTCACTCCACCACACCCTGGACTCCGGCCCCGGTAAACTTCCTGTTACTGGGAGGCAGATACCATCTCTGCGACCACCAGTTTGGAAAAAAGCCTAACGAATTTCTGGTTGGGAATAGTGTGGTAGGAGAGTTCCCAGGTCCGCTTGAACCTGCCGGAGAGCAGGCTGCAGGCGGGCACTAGACTCGGTTTATACCGGGGGGATACAAAGGTGAACAAGACCCGAGAAAGATCTACACAGTGCTACAAAGGCACCCAGAGAGACCGGTCGTCTGTGCCTAGCAGAAACCTGGTAGACTTCCTGGGCGAGGCGGTCCTGAGCAGGGTCTTGAAGGCCCAGCTGATAGACGAGGGGTGCAGAAGACACACCCCAGCCGAGCACAGTCTGCACAGAGGGGGCTGACGTGCGGCCAGGGAGGCAGAGACTCGACACAAACCACACACCCGGTGGGGTCGCCACTACACGATCTAACAGCCTGGGCCAGAGCACACGGAACGGGGAGAAGTCCTGTACAGGAAGTGAAAGCTCAACAGAGATCACACACCCTGTGGTACATGATCCACCAGCCCAGCAGAGTCCAAGCTGACCAGAAAGGTGGATCCCCGGAGAAGCCCAAGACCCGAGGCAACCACACACACAAGACACTAGAGGCCAACTGAGCAGTCAGGGCGGAAGCCATACCAAATTGGCAACCACAGCAACATCCTAGTTAGTCATTAGTCTCAAACCGGTGGACTGTGAAACCCCCTGCCACAATGAATAAACACCAAAAAAAAGACACCAGAAATACAAAAAATCAAGAAAGTACACCACCAAAAGTTAATAAATCTCATACTCTAGATCCTATAGAACAAGAAGCCCTTGAAATAACTGACAAGGAATTTCGAGTGATAATTCTAAGGAAACTGAATGAGATACAAGAAAACTCAGCTAGACATCATGATGAAATGAGGAAAAGTATACAGGATCTGAAAGAGGAAATATACAAGGAAATCAATGTCCTCAAAAAAAATGTAGCAGAACTTGCTGAACTAAAGAAGTTATTCAGCGAAATAAAAAACACAACAGAGAGTTTAACCAGCAGGCTTGTCGAAGTTGAAGAGAGAACCTCTGAACTTGAAGATGGGCTGTTTGAAATAACACAAGCAGACAAAAAGAAAGAAAAAAGAATCAAGGACATGGAAGAAAATCTGAGAGAGATATCAGACAACCTCAAGCGCTCAAATATCCGAGTCATGGGTATTCCAGAAGGGGAGGAAAATGGAGATTCCATTGAAAACATATTCAACAAAATAGTGGCAGAAAACTTCCCAGGTATAGGAAAAATCACAGATCTTCAGATCCAGGAAGCTCAACGATCTCCAAACGTATTCAACCCAAAAAGGCCTTCTCCAAGACATGTCATAGTCAAATTGGCAAAACTCAGAGACAAAGAGAGAATCTTAAAAGCTGCAAGAGAGAAGCGTCAAATCACCTATAAGGGAGCCCCAATCAGGTTAACATCAGACTTTTCATCACAAACCCTAAAAGCTAGAAAGGAATGGGATGATATTTTCAAAATACTAAAAGACAAAGATTGCCAGCCAAGAATACTCTACCCTGCAAGGCTATCCTTCCGAAATGAGGGGCAAATAGTATATTTCTCAGACAAACAAAAACTGCGGGAGTTCACTACCACAAGACCACCCTTACAAGAAATCCTCAAGGGAGTACTGGGTTTGGTTCCTGAAAAATAACTACCACTGCCATAAAAACCTAAGAAAAATCTAAACCCGCTAGTACAATAAAAATGGCATTCATGAAGAGAAAACAAGCTAACAAAAACACTATCTACAACCTAAGGAACCAACAAACAAAGAAACCAAACAGTAAATCAGAAAGCAAGGAACAAAAGACACCTAAGACAACCAAACAACCAATAAAATGCTAGGAATAAATCAACACCTTTCAATAACAACTCTTAATGTTAAAGGCTTAAATTCCCCAATTAAAAGACACAGACTGGCTGACTGGATCAAAAAGCAGGACCCAACTATATGCTGCCTACAAGAGACCCACCTCACCCATAAAGATTCACACAGACTAAGAGTGAAAGGATGGAAAAAGATTTACCATGCAAACAGAAAAGAAAAACGAGCTGGAGTGGCTATTCTTATATCTGACAAAATAGACTTTAAACTAAAAACCATAAAAAGAGACAATGAGGGACACTACTTAATGATAAAAGGACTGATCCATCAAGAAGACATAACAATCATAAATATGTACGCACCCAATGTTGGAGCAGCCAGATTTATAAAACAAACTCTATTAGACCTAAAGAAGGAAATAGACACTAATACCATAATAGCAGGGGACCTGAACACTCCACTGTCAATATTAGACAGATCATCTAGGCAAAGAATCAGTAGAGAAACACAAGATCTAAACAAGACTCTAGACCAATTGGAATTGGCAGATATCTACAGAACATTCCACCCAACAACCTCAGAATATTCATTCTTCTCATCAGCACATGGATCATTCTCCAGGATAGATCACATATTAGGTCACAAATCAAGTCTCAATAAATTCAAAAAAATTGGAATTATCCCATGTATCTTCTCAGACCACAATGGATTAAAACTAGAAATTAATAACAAACAAAACTCTGGAAACTATACAAACACATGGAAATTAAACAGCATTCTACTTAATGACATATGGGTCCAAGAAGAAATCAAGCAGGAAATCAAAAAGTTTATTGAAACTAATGAAAACAATGATACATCATACCAAAACCTGTGGGATACTGCAAAAGCAGTATTGAGGGGAAAATTTATTGCATTAAATGCTCACTTCAGAAGAATGGAAAGATGGCAAGTGAACAACCTAACACTTCACCTTAAAGAACTAGAAAAACAAGAACAATCCAATCCTAAAGTTAGCAGACGGAAAGAAATCATTAAGATCAGAGCAGAACTGAATGAAATTGAAAACCAAAAAACAATTCAAAAGATCAACAAATCAAAAAGTTGGTTTTTTGAAAAGATAAATAAAATTGACAAACCATTAGCATGGCTAACAAAAAAAAGAAGAGAGAAGACTCAAATAACAAAAATTAGAAATGAAAAAGGCGATATTACAACTGATTCATCTGAAATACAAGGAATCATTCGAGACTACTACAAACAACTATACGCCAACAAATTTGAAAATCTGGAGGAAATGGATAAATTTCTGGACACACTCAAGCTCCCAAAACTGAACCGTGAAGACGTAGAAAATTTGAACAGAACAATAACAATAAAGGAGATTGAAGCTGTTATCAGAAGGCTCCCAACAAAGAAAAGCCCAGGACCAGATGGATTCACAGCAGAATTTTACCAAACATTCAAAGAGGAATTGACACCGATTCTTTACAAACTTTTCCAAAAGATTGAAACGGACGCAAATCTCCCAAACTCATTCTATGAAGCAAACATCATCCTGATACCAAAACCAGGTAAAGATATAACCAAAAAAGAAAACTACAGGCCGATATCCTTGATGAATATAGATGCAAAAATCCTCACTAAAATACTAGCAAACAGAATACAGCAACACATACGAAAAATTATTCATCACGATCAAGTGGGATTCATCCCAGGGATGCAAGGTTGGTTCAACATACGCAAATCAATAAATGTGATACACCATATTAATAAACTCAAACACAAGGACCATATGATCATCTCTATAGATGCTGAAAAAGCATTTGATAAAGTTCAGCACTCATTCATGACAAAGACCCTCTATAAGTTAGGTATAGAGGGAAAGTATCTCAACATAATTAAAGCCATATATGCCAAACCCACTGCCAATATCATCCTGAATGGGGAAAAGCTGAAAGCTTTTCCTTTAAGAACAGGCACTAGACAAGGATGCCCACTCTCACCACTCCTATTCAACATAGTGTTGGAAGTACTAGCCAGAGCAATCAGAGAAGAGAAGGAAATTAAGGGCATCCAGATTGGAAAAGATGAAGTCAAACTGTCCCTGTTTGCAGATGACATGATCCTATATATCGAACAGCCTAAAACCTCTACAAAAAAACTGTTGGAATTGATAAATGATTTCAGCACAGTAGCAGGATAGAAAATCAACACACAAAAATCAGTAGCATTTCTTTTCTCCAATAGTGAACATGCAGAACGAGAAATCAAGAAAGCCTGTCCATTTAGAATAGCCACCAAAAAAATAAAATACTTAGGAATTGAGTTAACCAAGGAGGTGAAAAATCTCTATCATGAGAACTACAAACCACTGCTGAGAGAAATTAGAGAGGATACAAGAAGATGGAAAGATATCCCATGCTCTTGGATTGGAAGAATCAACATAGTGAAAATGTCCATACTACCCAAAGTGATAAACAAATTCAATGCAATCCCCATCAAAATTCCAAAGACATTTTTCTCAGAAATGGAAAAAACTATCCAGACATTTATATGGAACAATAAAAGACCACGCATAGCCAAAGCAATGCTGAGCAAAAAAAATAAAGCTGGAGGCATAACACTACCTGACTTTAAGCTATACTACAAAGCTATAATAACCAAAACAGTATGGTACTGGCATAAAAACAGACACACTGACCAATGGAATAGAATAGAGAATCCAGAAATCAACCCACACACTTACTGCCATCTGATCTTTGACAAAGGCACCAAGCCTATTCACTGGGGAAGGGACTGCCTCTTCAGCAAGTGGTGCTGGGATAACTGGATATCGATATGCAGGAGAATGAAACTAGATCCATACCTCTCACCGTATACTAAAATCACTCAAAATGGATTAAGGATTTAAATATACACCCTGAGACAATAAAACTTCTTAAAGAAAACATAGGAGAAACACTTCAGGAAATAGGACTGGGCACAGACTTCATGAATACGACCCCAAAAGCACGGGCAACCAAAGGAAAAATAAACAGATGGGATTATATCAAACTAAAAAGCTTCTGCACAGCAAAAGAAACAATTAAAAGAGTTAAAAGACAACCAACAGAGTGGGAGAAAATATTTGCAAAATATACATCTGACAAAGGATTAATATCCAGAATATATAAGGAACTCAAACAACTTTACAAGAAGAAAACAAGCAACCCAATTAAAAAATGGGCAAAAGAGCTAAGTAGGCATTTCTCTAAGGAAGATATCCAAATGGCCAACAGACATATGAAAAAATGCTCAACATCACTCAGCATCCGGGAAATGCAAATCAAAACCACATTGAGATACCATCTAACCCCAGTTAGGATGGCTAAAATCCAAAAGACTATGAACGATAAATGCTGGCGAGGCTGCGGAGAAAAAGGAACTCTCATACATTGTTGGTGGGACTGCAAAATGGTGCAGCCTCTATGGAAAATGGTATGGAGGTTCCTTAAACAATTGCAAATAGATCTACCATACGACCCAGCCATCCTACTCTTGGGAATATACCCAGAGGAATGGAAATCATCAAGTCGAAGGTATACCTGTTCTCCAATGTTCATCGCAGCACTCTTTACAATAGCCAAGAGTTGGAACCAGCCCAAATGCCCATCATCAGATGAGTGGATACGGAAAATGTGGTACATCTACACAATGGAATACTACTCAGCTATAAAAACGAATGAAATACTGCCATTTGCAACAACATGGATGGACCTTGAGAGAATTATATTAAGTGAAACAAGTCAGGCACAGAAAGAGAAATACCACATGTTCTCCCTTATTGGAGGGAGCTAAAAATTAATATATAAATTCACATACACACATACACACACACAGACACAAACCGGGGGGGGGGGGAAGAAGATATAACAAACAACCACAATTATTTGAAGTTGATACAACAAGCAAACAGAAAGGACATTGTTGGGGAGGAGGGGGGAGGGAGAAGGGAGGGAGGTTTTGGTGATGGGGAGCAATAATCAGCTACAATGTATATCGACAAAATAAAATTTAAAAAAAAAAAAACAAACAAACTTCGATCTTGAAGAGGAAGGAAAAAAAAAAAAAATATTTCAAGAAATGATGGCCAAATAGTCCTCCAATCTGGTAAAAGAGAAATTTACAGGGTTGAGAAGTTTATCAAACCTGAAGTAGGGTAAATATGAAGAAAATACACCTAAGCATATCATATTCAAACTGCTAAAGACCAAAGATAGAAGGAAAATATTGAAAGCAATCTGAGGAAAACAGCACTTCACACACAGAGGAACAATGATTTGAAAACCACTGACCTCTCATCAGAAATTATGGAGGCCAGAAGAGAGTGGAACATTATTTTTAAAGGGCTCATAGAAAATAACCTTGTCAACCCAGAATTCTATATCCAATAAAATATTTTTCAACAGTGAAAAAAAAAAAAAAAATGTTTGTACTCCCCAAGGGATTGACAGATTCAATGCAATCCCTATCAAAATCCCAATGGGGCTGGCCAGTTAACTCAGTTGGTTAGAGTGTGGCCTTATAAAACCAAGGTCAAGAGGTCCATTTCCTGTACTGGCCAGCTACAAAAAACAAACAAAACAAAACAAAACAACAAAAACATGACTTTTTAAAAAAGAAATAGAAAAAAACAATTCTTAATTTCATATGCAACAACAAAAGAACCCAAATAGCCAAAGCAATCTTGAGAAAGAAGAACAAAGCTGGAAGCATCACACTCTTATTTAAAAATATATTACAAAGGTACATTAAACAATATGGTACTGACATAAACACAAAGATATAAACCAATAGAGCAAAATAGAGAGTCCAGAAATAAATCCACAATATGTAGTCAACTGGTCTTTGACAAGGGTGTCTGAAAAACACAATTGGGAAAGGAAAGTCTCTTCAACAAACGGTGTTAAGAAAACTAGATATCCACATTGCATAACAATGAAATTAGACCCTTGTCTTACACCATACACAAAAAAACCAACTCAAAGTGAGTTAAAAACTTTTCTTCACAGCAAAGGAAACTAACAGAGTGAAAAGGCAACCTACAGAATGGGAGAAAATATATGCAAACAATGTATCTGACTAGGGGTTAATATCCAAAAAATATAAGGAAATCCTACAACTCAATAGCAAAGCAAACATTATTTTGTTTTTTAAATAGACAAAGGATTTGAATAGACACTCCTCTAAAGAAGAAATACAAATGGCCAACAAGTATATGAAAAGATGCTCAACATCACTAGTCATCAGGGAAATACACATCAAAACCATGTGAGATAACTTCTCTCACACTTGTTAGTATGACTATTACCAAATTAACAAAAAACAACCAGTGTTGGCAACTATGTGGAGGAATTGGAACCCTTGTACATTGTGGTAGGAAGTAAGTTGGTACAGCCACTGTGGAACTTAGAATTGAAGTTCCTCAAAAAATTAAAAATAGAACTATCTTATGATCCAGCAATCCCACTTTGGGGTATATATCCAAAAGAATGAAATCAGGATCTCAAGGACATTTCTGTACTCTAACATTCATTGCAGCTTTATTCACAATAGCCAAGACATAAAAACAACCAAAATGCCCATTGGTAGATAAATGGATAAAGAAAATGTGCCATGTACATATAATCAAATCTTATTTGTCCTTAAGAAGGAGGAGATCCTACCATATGCAACATGATGGACGAACTTGGAAGACATTATGCTAAGTGAAATAAGCCAGACACAGAGGGATAAATACTGCATGATTCCATATATATGAAGTATATAAAATAGTCAAACGCATAGAAACAAGAGAATAGAATGGTAGTCTCCAGGGACTAGGGAAGAGGGAGTTGCTGTTCAATGGGTATAATGCTTCAGTTATGTAAGATGAGTCAACTCTAGAAGTCTGTTGTAGAACATTGTGTCTATAGTTAGCAATACTGTACTGTGCACTTACAAATTCAGGAGGGTATGTTTCATGTTAAATGTTTTGAGAAGAATTAAAGAAAAACACTAAAACATTATGTAGGATATTGATATTGTACCAGCTATCATTTATCTTAAAAAGTAATTTTTGTTAGATTCTGTTTTTGGTTATTCTCTTCAAAGAGTTATATAGGTTAGTCATAGCTTTTATCGAACCTCAGTGTTTCTGTCTTTTAATAGTTGTTTTTAATTGATTAAAAATTACTGTGATAATATAATATATATGTGTTATAGTATATGTAACATATTTCCAAATGTTATCTTTTATTTTGCTTGCAATGCTTTCTCTAAGTACTGTTTTCCCTTATCTTTTAACTGAAATATATATATTCTTTTTCTCATGATGGTTTTCTTCTCTAATAATATTCCTTAGTTTTTTTTTCTTACATCCAAAGATATTTAATGGACCTGGGTAAGTACAGGGAACTTAGCACACCTTAATTTCTTCCAAAAGATCTTTCCTTCTTGTTATTATTGTGAAGTATTTTAGATTTGTCTTTCTTAATTCACTTGTGAAATGGTAATTATTATTTAAAATTAACTAGATTTATCGTATTGTATTAAATTTTCACTGTGCCTTCCTTGATCACTTGTATTTTTGCTGATACATACTTTCAGCAACTCTTTCAGAAGAGATAAATACATTTGTATTGGTATGACTAAAAATATTCTTATATGTTATTAAAGTCTTGAATAATATGTATTTTGTTTCCTCTAAGAATTAAAGCTGGTATTTTAATGTCTTGTGTAAGCCATTTTTGAATATGAGAATTCTTTATTAGTCTATTGTTATTCTTCATAAACAATTTTGTGTTTTCTGTCTACTTGCTTTTAATAATTCTCATTTACTTAATTTTTTAGGTGTATGCAATATTTGTTTTCATTCATTCTGATTTTCCTTTGTGTGTCTTTCTAAGTTAAGGACTCATATCTTTTTTAATTTAAGGAAAACTTCAGATACTATTTGATTATTGCCTGTCTATTATTTTCTGTATTCCTTACTTCTGGAAAATCTGTTAAATGTATACTTGAAGCTCTCTTTACTGAACCCCTTCTAGAGTTTAAACTCAGTTGTTGATGTTTTTTATTCTAATAACTGATTTTTTTATTTAGATTTTTTCCATGTTTACATGTTCTCTATTCATTTATTTAGCTTTTTTACAATCTCTTTTCTATTGTTATAAATTGAATTATTTTATTTAAATTTGAGAAATTTAAACACATTTACAAAATGCACCTTCACATTGCATTATACTTGTAATTTCCTCAGAAATAAATTCTTTATTTTTTTGTTTTGTTGGAATTCATATAGTTATTTTTCCCCTGAGTCTTAAAATTTTAGCTGGCGTATTCATCATTTCTGGTAGTTTCTTTTTTTCCCCCTTTTTTCCTGTCACTTCTGTGAAGACCTACGGACAAACACACTCACATATTGGTAACTTAATTGTAATATCTTGTAGAGATGATACAGGTATATTTCCCAAGCCAGTTGTAGGGAAAGTGAAGGAAAATGGTCAGGTGCCCTCAGATGTTCAAAATCTTGCTGAACATTTGATGTAAATATGCACGTGTGCCCAGGTGTTCCTTGGTTATCGTCTAGTGTAATTGTGTATGTGCACCCAGGGGTCTTGAGTTATGGACTTAAGTATAAAGGACGAGTGGCTCTTATCCACCGTGTCCCCTGACCCCGGGATGCCCCCAGTGTGTGTGGGGGGCTGGGGAGGCCGCCACCACTGCTGCTGCTGCTGCTGCCAAGGGAAGCTGAGGACTGAGCGCATGTCTTCTGCCAATGGCTGCCGGGATCTTTCACAATTACCTAAAGTGGACCTGCACGTGAGGGGTCTGGTAACCCAGCCAGGCATGTGAGGGGTCTGTGACCTAGCCTGTACAACAGGTTTGAAGGGTCTGTGGGCCCTAACCTCTAACCCTGACAATACAAATGGAAAACTTACTGTAACTAAAATACTGAATCATTCTGACTTTAGTTATGAATTGCTTAGCCATACAATTGGCATAGTCATGGCATAGTCACTTGACAATACAATTGGCTATGTTGGCAGGAGCCCATCAGGACACCAGTGCTGTGTGATTCCATCTTGTGGGGCTGTCTTAAGAGCTATCCTGTCACCTTAAGAAAGCAGCTATTCCACATGAGCAACATTCCTGAGTAGTGGTCACATTTTGTAAATCCTTTGTTGAGGCACTGAACCTGAATCAAATCCTCAGACAACACACGTGTATTAGGCTCCTTCCCATTCTGTCACAGGAATTAAAGTTCCAGACACCATTCTCTATTTCCTGTTCCAGTTCCTACCTCTAACTTTCTGTTTTACTTGATTACTACATTTAAGGCCCATAGAGAGAGTTTTTCTGTCCTTCCCCCACCCCCACGTGTGCTGGTTGGTGTGTTTGTATTTCTCCATAAATTTATTCTATTAGCTCGACCAGAATCACGTGTGTGTGTGTGTGTGTGTGTGTGTGTGTGTGTGTGTGTGTGTGTGTGTGTGTGTGTGTGTGCGCTTAAGAACATAATTTTCTCTTTTGAACCAGAAGGAAGGTGTATAAATATTATACTATGGAGGAGATTAACCTCTTTAATGATTTTTTTTTCATATCGTTGCTTTAGTATTACCACAGAATGCTGTAAACACTATTCAGTAATTGTATCAAAAAATGTAATGCTGCCACATTAAACCTCTCTTATAAGACCATAAAAATTCCAACTTTATTCTCACCATAAGTCTCTTAATTTGTGAAATCTGCCTCCATTTAGGAATATTTCTTCTAATATACCTGTTTTCACTGAAAATACAGAATATTAAATTTTTTTCCTCAGTATTTCAAGATTTATGCAACAGCTTGAGAAGAGGCTATGTCCCAAAATAATGTTCCATCTGACCCATAGACTTCCCAGCTGTATAGTTTCCAACAGGAGCTATTCTAATGAAATTAAATGTACTTAATAAAATGCACCTGTTGCTGCTTGAAAATGCATTATCTTTTCAAAGAAAAATGAACAAACCTTTCAAACCTCCATAAATATTTGTGGATGTTTCCTATGGCACATCAACTATCACCCTTTTATATTTTAGACAAGTTACTTATTAATATTAGTCATTATACACACACACACACACACACATGCACATATATATGTGTATATAAAACAAACTTCCTCCTGCAAGAATTCTGCACCTCTTATATCCCTTTTAATATGGATTTATAGAAATAATCATGTCTTCTAACCAGAACAAGTGTTTGATATAACACTCTGATTGCACACATTCTTTTGGAGGACTGCCCACATGAAGAATAAGAAAAAGAACCTTAACAGAAAAGAAAAAGTGAGTGCTTCAAGATAAAGAGAATATATGAATAGTGTCTACAAGAAAATCTTTTCTAATGCAGCTACCTACAGGTTGGAATATTCATCAAAGCTAAATATTAATTTTTTTCTTACCTCTACATCTGGAACTTTGATTTAGTTTTATTTTTAAAAGTAATGCCATATTCATAAGCCTTATTAAAGGTAATCGTTCTTTTCATTTTTAACCTGGCTTGTTAAAGATTGTGATTTTCAAGCCATAACTTTCCTACTTGCCGTTACCATTAAAAAAGACCACGGAAATTTGAGAGTACAGCAAAAATAAATAAAGAATTTTATAGAGAAAAACTTACTATCGCTTAAAACATGGATTAATGAAGACAATCTCTTTTCACTCTTTCATGTGTTTTTTAAATACTTAGAGTTAAATATGTTATATTTATGATTGGTTAAGCTTAGACTATTTAGCATGCAATGGTTTTCATGAAAGCATCAACCTCCTGAAAATTAACAATTGACTTATACTGTAATAAAGTTTCCATTCCATAAATCTGATTTATTATGCAGTTGAAGGTTTGTTTCATTCTTTAGAGGCCCAATATTCTGCCATCTCTTCAAAGACAGGCTCTGCTTGCTTTCACTCTCGCTTCCTTCATTCAATGGATGATGCCACCTACTTAGAATCCGTGGACATGTCGTAGCCTCCTACCTCCCTGCTCTCCTTTACGTCCTATGGCTGGTCAATTACAAGACAGTAGGCATATACTGTGCTCTCTAAACATATTTTAAATTCATTCCTCATATCCAATCTCAATCTGTAACAATCTCCGAAATGAAGTACATTTTTAAAATTTATTCTCCTTCTGATTCATTGACCTCATCAGTCTCAAGTGACTTTTCAAACATTTTTAAATCTGATAATACCACTTTCTTAATTAAACCCCTTATGTGTACTCCATTTTCTTCAAAATAAAATTCACCTTCAAATTATGGTCATTCATTATTTTGCTGCAATGTCCTTTCCTACCTTATTCTTTATCATGTATTTATTTATTTATATAAAAACACTTTTGTAGTGCTTTCTAAGTATCAGATACCGTTCTAAATGTTTTACGAAGATCTCCGCTGTGCGTGGTGAGGAACAAGTCCTGTGGGATTCTCCTCCACCGTCAGACAACCTGTGGAGGGCCGACTTAGTCCTGGGAATCCCTGACGCGTGTGTGTCCTAGTGCTCACCGCTGTAAGATCACCAGTCACACCCTCCAGACAGAACTTAAAGGAAAAGCTTTTTATTTTAGAAGATGTGAAATGCGAGACAGAGGGTAAAGTCCCCACTGCCTCCTCGATCGACTGAGGGCTGTGGTTTATACAGGTAAATGTACCAGGGAGACAGGATGTAAAGTGTTCAAGCGTGGTGGGCAGCTGCTTCCTATCACTGTCTATAGCACCATGGTCTAGTCTGGTTTCCCTCCCGTGATGCTATCTTTGAGAGATGTAATGGGTGAGACAGGATGTAGGGTCTACAAGCATGATGGACAGCTGCTTTCAATACAATCTTAGTTAATCATTAAGAGCTAGCAATAAAGGGAAAACAAAGTTCTATAGTGTATACATGAGTGGGGGGGGGGTCCTGCATTTACATAAGTAGGTATATTATTTCCATTTAACAACTGAGTAAGTTGAGGCACAAAGCAGTAGTTTGGTTGTAGTCACATAGTTGCTAAGTGGCAGAGCCTGCATTTCAATTTAAGTTTTCTGGTTCCAGAATGTTTGTCTTTGATCATCCTTCTCTCTATATACCTCTTTGTTCTTTCTGCTTCATGAAGAAATTAGCCACAATAAAGAAACATAATTGTAGAGGTTTTTTTTGTTTTGTTTTTTGTTTTTTCTTTTTCCTCTAGATTATTTATATTTCCTTCGGTCTTGATGCCTTCAAATACTCTGTAATTTCTGTTTGGGACTGTGTGTGTGTGTGTGTCTGTGTGTGTGTGTGTGTCTCTGTGTGTGTGTGTGTGTGTGTGTGTGTGTATTTCTCTGTATATATTTTTTCTCAAGTTATATAACCAACTCAAACATGAATTCTCTGAGATTCTAAATATCAGGTGTTTCTTTGGTTCCTTTCTCTCTGTCTCTCCACAAAATGATATCAAGTACGTATACCTTTCACTTAAGGGGAAAAAAAAGAAGAAGAAGAAAGAAGAAGAAAGAAGAAGCAAGAAGAAGGAGAAGGAGAAGGATAAGAAGAAGAAGAAAGAGAGAGAGAGAGAGAGAGAAAGAAAAAAATAATTTATGTTATCATTTTATCCCTATCAGTATAGTTCTAATCATACATTCCTTATGTATGGTTATCAAAAAGGGACAAGGACTACATTCCAGTTAGAAAAATTTACAGAGTTTAGCAAAGGGGATAATTTACAAAGTGTGGCCAGGGACACCACATGGAATGGTGCATAGACTACTACTATTCCCTTCTGAAAGTGGTTAGAGAAGAGAACAATTACTGAGACCAGGTGGAGCTGCAACCTTTGGTAGAAGGACACTTCCACTCTAGTGACACCTACAGAGTGATCTGAGGAAATAAACTCCCTGATCTCAACTCTTTGCTCCTTAACATTTTCTCCCAGGTTTTCCATTGATAGAACCCATCTGAAATCCAGAAGGCAAAGGGAGTTCATTTATCTAGTTCATGATGAAGATTCTTAGTGCACCATCTTTACATTAGACAGTAAAATTTCTCAATCTTTAAGTACTCACCAGGATGTAAGCTTCAAAATAGACCTCTCTAAATTAATGATTAAAATGTGTAGGTCTGTTTAAGATTTATTATTTAAGCAGAGTGGAATTTTTGAATAGATACTGTGAATAGTCTTAAAGTTTGTGGTTGTCAAAAGCTAACCCATACTAAAACCAGACAGACAACTAAAACTTGTGCACATACTTGACTCCCTGCTTGAAAATTTAGCATTTTTTTGCTATTTTCTTGCTATTTGCTTTCTATACTCAGGAAACATAAGATTGACCATCTGCATCTCTGCTATGTTTCCACTTGTATGTTAGAGAATATGAATATCCACCACTATTGATATTTTTATGTCAATCACTAAACAAATTGTAATGTGATAAATCAGTTCTGTTGATAAGATACACAAAACAACTAGTTGGTTATTTTTAACATTACATTATTACGGTTGTCATTTTAGCTCAGTTATAGATGAGTAGGATAATCAAAGGAGAAATTAGCAACATTCTGGTCAATTAAAGCAAATCAAGTGAAAAGAAAGGATCTCAGGATTGCAATTATAAATTTAGTGATTTCTGGTTTCTGTCTTTCTCCTTAAGTAGTATAAAATTCAAATATTTATTGTTAGTACATACAGTAATCCCTGTGTTCTTGTTATAGATACTGAAGTTCTACACAGACTTGTAACACGTGTACTCTTCCTTCAGAAGGGATTATTAAAAATGACTATGTATGCCAATGGAGAAAAATAAAGGATGCTTTTGTAAAAAGTTTATAAAAATGCATAAGTTTGACATCACCAAATACAAGCTATCAGAATATTTTTATATCTATAATTATGTGATTCAGATATCCGAACTGCTAATCTCAAACAACTAAACATGCTGGATGAAATTATGTATATATAGGCAAAAATTAAAGGATCCTAGAAACTAAATGTAAAGTGAAGTTGATGATCCTGAGAGATAAGAAAGCAATCAAGTTGATTTGTTTCAAGGCAGGTTCCATATTCTGGTGACTTCTGTTTTTGTTTCAACTGCCACCTGGTACGCAAGAGACAGGAGAAAAATCTAGGGATTTCACCCTAAGTAGGAGTTTAACAGGAGTCTGCATAAAACTGTTTCTACACTTAGTGAAAGGGTGAGCTAGAAATAAACCTACCCCTGAGGAAGTAAAATTAAGAAAATTGTCTGACTTGAATTTGGCTCTGTGGGGAAGAAAAAACATTATTCCTTGAGAAATTACAAGCACAAACTAGGTCTCCTGCAGTTCTACAGCTCAAATTCACACAATTAGGTCTAAGAAAACTTTGCAAGAGTATAATAAATGTGTTCCTGTGTTGGGAGAACCCATCGAACCATGGCATAAGCTATTACTAATAAAAACCCACATTAAACTAGGCCTTATTCTCAAATATAAAAGAGTCAGAGCTCACAGCCAAGAATGATCAAATTTAGAGAAAATTTAATACCATGAGTAACATAAAGCAGAATCAATGATAGAATGAGACTAGCAAAGTTTCACATAATAAAATTATCAAACACTGATTATACACAAATATATTAAATATGTTTTAAAAAATAAAAGACAGGAATTATAAAATGTGTAAGAAACAAGAATTGTAAAAACAAGGAAGTTGATCCAAAAAGCTATTAAAGAGATTATTTATAAGTAAAATAATAATAATTAAAACATTAAAGAAAATATTTAAACAGTGAAAGAAAGCTTTAATGAATTGGAAACATTTGTAAATGGATTATCCAGAGTGCAGCAAAGAGCAGGCAGTTGTGAGTATAGCCATGCAGCCCCTACACTGCAGAAATGCGGCGTGTTTACCACAGTGTATGGAGTAATTCCTGAAAAGAGATGGGAAAAAAATAAAAGCAAGGTAAAAGACAGGACAGAATGGCAATAAGAAGTGATGATAGCTTAAAATTTGCCTGTCAATGAAAGAAACTCAAATTGAGAAATTATAATCCAAAGAAAATTATTTTTTTAAAATTTTATCTAGACACATCTTCCTGAAAGTATAAAAGATCAAATACAAGCTTAAGTTCTTAAAGAGCCAGAGCATTTCTTTTTAAATAATTAAAGAAACTAAACAAAAATATATAAATGGCCTGTTTAGCTAGCATTTCACATTCTGTATACAAAAAAAAGAAGGGTAATATAGAGGAGAAAAAATTGAAAATACTACAAAGGAATATAACAATTTACAAAAATGAGAAAAAAAGAAAAATATAAAGAGACTGCCTATGTAAGATGATTAAAATAAAACCAAATATATTGGTAATCACATTTAACTTAAGTAGTTAAACTCTTCAATCAAATGACAAATATTGTCGTATTACAAAATAAACTTGCTTATTCCATGTGCATTTAAAATATAACGACAGCGTTTGAAAATAGTAAATAAAGTACATACACAAGATATACTAATTACAAGAAAGCTGATATATTTATAATAGTATTAGAAAAAAACATTTCTATCAAGGACAATTATTAAAGACAAAATAAGGACACAGACACTCCATGATGAAAAATATTTCAATTCAATAGATATGTGTAAAAATCATAAACATCTGTGATAAACACTTTGTGTGTGTTTGTGTCTGTTTGTATGTGTATGAAAAAATGGGAAATGTCAGGAAATGTTATTCAGCTCACAAAGCACAGGGAATATGTCGACTGACACTTCATCACTGTATACATGTGGGAAGAGACATTTGTGAGTTCCATGCTTCTGATAACAGACTCCCTAAATGTTCTCTAATCAGAAAATATTGAATGGTATGATTATGGTAGCACATAAAAAAGAAAAAAAAATACACAGAAAAAAAAAAAGAAAGAAAAGAAAAAGCTTCTGTGCAGCTAATGAATGAAACAATTAATAGAGAAAAGATATAACTCATGTATTAGAAGAAAATATTTGCAAACCGCACAACTGATACAGGGCTAATATTCAAAATATACAAAGAACGCAAACAACTCAATAGCAGAAAACATATAAGCCAATCGAAAAATGTGCAAAGGACCTACATAGATACTTCTAAAAAGACATACAAATGGCCAAGAGATATCTAAAAAATGCTCATCATCACTAATCATCAGGGAAATGCAAATTAAAACCACAATAAACTATCATTTAATACCTGTTAGAATGGCTATTATAAAAAAGACAACAGGTACAAAGTATTGGTGAGGATGCAGAGAAAAGGGTACACTTGTACACTGTTGGTGGGAACGTAAATTAATACAACCATTATAGAAAACAGTATGGAGGCTCCTCAGAACTGAAAATAGAATTACAATATGATCCGGATATCCCACTTCTGGACATATGTTTAAAATAATTGAAATAAGTATGCTAAAGAAATACATGCACTCTCATGTATTTTTCACAAAAACGAGGATATGGAAGCAACCTAGATGGTCATCATCAGATGAATGAATAAAGAAAGTGTGTTATATATACACAGTGGAATGCTATCCAGTCTTAAACAATGGAGGCGTGTGAGGGAGTGTCTGGCTACTGCTAAGCTATGGCTAAGTCCTGGAATCCTCACAGCACCAATTGTCTAGCTCTTAATCCTGTTCGTGATGCCAATTGTAAAGCTAGGCAACCACGCTAGTTGTTGTGGCTCTTTTACCTGCTGGTAATCTTGCACCAACTGGGAAGATGGTTGAGCTAGGGCTGGGTCTGAAGCTCCCAGACCCCTCAAGCCCATTCACAGACTGAGTCACAAACACTTCACATGACAGTCTGGGTCATCAGACCCCTCCACTCCAGGCTGGGTCACCAGATGCCTCCATGCAGGTCTATAAGCTAGGCAACCAGCCAAAAGGTCCTTGGAAGCTGAAGGTCTGGAAAAAAGATGGCCACACAGGGAAGGCACCTGTGGCAGTAAAAACCAGCCAAAGTGGCACCGCCTTACAGGCGCACATATTCCACCACACAATGTTTACTGAACGACCCTGAACCAAATGACCCAGGAGGGTCATTGTAGTAGTTGGTCATTCTAGTGATCACCTTGAAGCTTTGTGCTCATGTGGAAATTCCTAAAGGGATCTTTAAGTTGTTCTGTAATGTAGTTTCACAATTACAGTAAACAAGACTTGGGGAAAGGTTTTGCAACTCAGTAATATCACTCCCCTCTTATCTCAGTTTATTTTATCAGGGAAGGCCATGGGGTATCATGTGCCTTGTGGGGGGGTCTCAAGGCTGAGGAATGGAAAAGTAACAATGTGTCTTCTGCAGGGAAAATGGAGTAATTTGGTTCACAAACTGGCCTTACTGTTTCAAGGGATCATTTTTTACATTTCTCTCTCTCTCTGTTTTGTGTGGCTGCTTTGCTTTTTTGTCATAAGTCTCAAAACCATTTACTTAATTTATCATTATGCCTCTCTCTCTTACCCTATTTTAGGCTCCTCCATGGACAGATTTCTAGTAACCATTTTTTGTATTTCACCTCCAGATATAATGTGTAGGCACAGAGAAAGTATGGATTTTGAGAAATCCATAAATCTCAAGATGATATGTTCAAACCTCAGAGAAAGACACTAGCTTATTAAAACTTTTTCTCAGTTATTTTGGCCAAGTGAATCTTTTTACAAAAGATAGAACAAGTCTCTGAAATACAATTTGAATTATGTTTTCTCCCACTCAAATCATCTGCTGTTGCTTCAGTAGGAAAAGGTAAGTAATTGTATTTAAAACAAACAAATAAACTATAGAAATGATTCTCAAAGTTGAATATTTAATATGACCTTAACTTCATCTCTCCTTATTTCTTCTTCCTGAAAATGTTGGCACAGGTGAATGAAGCATGCTTTGTTTGAAAAATAGAGCATCTTATGTAAATTAGAAAAGGGGTAGGCAGAACTATCATTTGGCATATTTACATCACATTTCAGTGAATACTGAATCTATTTGAAATGAGTTTTGGAGGAAGAAAATTATAATAATGACTCTATTTAAATTCCTGCAAGTACTACAGGGGAATAAGCAAAAAATATCAGGAGACACTTAAAACAAAAACAACAACAAAAATAAAAAATAAAAAAATAAGAAAACAAAACCCTGTACATTTCTGGACATTGCAGGGAAATAGAAAACCATGCTGTTTCAAAAACATGAACTGTCCCAAAAGGAACACAAGCCAAGGCCAGCAGAAAAATAAAACAGTAATCCCAGTATGTTAAAGAATTTCTTTTTCTCTTCAGAGAATTACGTTTTATTAAAACCCATATATTGATGCAGTAATATTTTGTGAACCTTTCTTCTATTTCTCATTGTGTCTCTTTTGCAGTTAACAGTTTTCCTGCGCAAAAAGAAAAAAAATTATATGGGGAAATATTAAATGTAAAAGTAACATAGGTTTTCTCTGCCTATGCAACATAAATTTCTCAACAAAATTTACATTTTCTATAGAACAAAGTAGAAAAATGAGGAGTCTCTGCTTTCCCTGTTTATCTCCTCTTTACAGATAATGAACAAGTTATAATGGTTCTTATAAAATTATTTCAAAGAATTATATTGCACATTCATTGTGAATAGAAACTGGCTTTTAGATTAAAAATCAAATTTTCCGTGTTGGTTACAAGGGATCTGAGCTTAGACTAGACATTAAATACATTGAATTCTATTCAGTTTCTTCATTGCCAACCAATAGATATCAGGCATGTTTTTATATTAATTTGAGAACCACAGTAAAACAAACAAAAGAAAGAAACAAACAAACAAACAAAAAACAACTATGCATCTTTTACTACCAGTATTAATTAAAAAATAAATTACAAAAGGAAGTTTATATAGCTTTTTAAGATTGGGCCCGTATTTCATTTGACAGCAAGGATGTGGCAATTTTGGTAGATTCTGTGATAAAATGTGATGTAGCATTGCCCTCCTTTTAGGAAAGGCTAAGTATATTCTATTTGTGGGATGAAGAGTAAAATGGATTTTTGACTTGCAGGAAACTGGCTGTCTCTTCACCAATTGTTTTGTCTTCTTCCTGGGCACACAGCTAAACCTTATTTCCCAGCTTCCTTTCAGTTTGACGTCACCATGTGGCCAAGTTGTAGCCAATGGAATGTTAGAAAAAGAGCCAGTGCTCCTTCTACGTCCCTTCCATTACTTGATGCAAAAAATATATAGGTAATTCAGAAGTCACATATGGAAATTGGCAATGTCACTAAATAGGAAACACCTTAATTCTGCATAAGCACTTGGAAAAGAGCTACTTCCTGATATAAATTGTGCTAGTCCCCTGAGATATAGATTTTTATTTTTAAAAGAATCTTGTAATTACTCCAAATAATACAGTGAAATGCTGTAGAAGATCACACTTTTTGAGTAAGTACTTTACGATAAGCAGATTTCCAGATAGGGCTAAAAACATGAATTAAATGCGTTAAGAGTTATGCAATAAACACAGGCTCAAATTAAACGTGGTATGTATTTTGAACATACCAGCTACTATATATGGCCCTCAGTATTTTGAACCTAAGAATAATCATCTGTGAATTTTTAATAGTAATCTTTTCTTTTTGGGACTGTTTTACAGATGACAGAACATTTGTAAATTTACTAAAGAACTGTTACTGACAAAAGAGTGCTCAAAATGCTGGTTCCAAATGTAATAAAACACAGTTATTCATAAAGAGCTCTCAGTTTCAGTGTGTTTTTTAATTGTCTTCTACAGACTTGAAATATAGTAAAGAAGGTATTAATTGTATGGTTGAAAATTTGAATTAACAAATGCAATAACATTTAATATTATGCTTTGCTATAACTTGTATGTTCTTGTTCTTCCTTAATTTATCTTAGTTTCATGGCTTTTCTATCTTGTATTCATTTCTATTTTTCTTTTTCTTTCTCTCCTTTTCTCAAAGAGATCCCCTGTAGGACCATCTCTTAACATTGCAACACTGTGGTTAAATATCTGGAACAAGTCTCAGAAGAAAATCCTGATAGCTTAAGGTTACAATTTGAATTATCATATATTTTTAAACTACATCGTAAAGCTATCTTTCATGGCTGGGTATGAAACTCAACATGTGTAATGATGTAAGTCACACAATTGAAAACTTGACCCAATGTATATCTAACAGGGTTTTCAAACTAAAATAATGATTTTCTCTCATGTCTGTGTTCTAGCAGAATCACCTGTCGGTAAGCAAGGAGGCAAATAAGTAATCAATTATTTGAAATAAATAAATACAAAGCATTTGGCTTATAGATGACACAGTTAAATGAGTTAAATGAGATTGCAACTGAATTGTAGATGCAGATTTAAACACTTCTTTGTTATACAAAACCTATTTATGCTTACTTTAAGATAGTAACATCTCCCCTCCCTTAAGAGAAAGCCAACATTGAAAATTCTTAACAAGTAGGTCCAGTTTGTTTACTTTTCCAACATACTAGGGGAGAAACGAGAAATCATGCTTTCAGTTTTTGTATAGTGTAGTTACAATTTATGGGGGAGTTATATTTGAAAACAAGTTTTTCAGATTTGAGATAGAAATGCTAGTTTGCATTTTACAAAGGTCAAGGGAAGTAATTTCCATGTTACTTAGACTTACTCATAGCATGGAATTTTGTTGCCTTCAGCTGAAACCTGCAGACTCAAAGAGGAGTCCTTCAGAGACATACATCAAGAAATAAACAACAAGCATGGACTTCCTGGGTGATTATAATTTTAATCTTTGGAGATCATCCAGTCCAGATTGGAAAAACAGCAATTTGGGGTGAGAGGAAAGAAAGTATATGGTAAAATATGGAGCCCCACCAGGTGCTTAGGGTTTTATTATTGTTTCAAATTCTGGCCCCTTATCATTTTTCTATTATTTATCTCAAGTATCTTCTGGGGTTCTATATAAAATTTTGAAAAACAAAATAAGCTTTCTGTGGATTTTTCTGAATTTATTTTCAAACATTAAAAAGGTAACATAATTATTTGATTTTGTGGTGTGACCTTTAAAACTGCCTTGTGGCAGTTTCTTTAGATTCTGCCATCAATTTCCTCTTAGTAAACATTTTACCTCTTCATTATAGATACACAATTTAGAACTATATAAAGTAATCCAAGGTAGCAGATAATATTTTTGTATTTCTTTTGTTCAGAAGTTAGTTTATTGTTTTGTTCATTTATTCCAAGCCTTGGAAATGTAGTGATGAACAAGTCAGATCTGATGGGGGGGGTGGTTGATAAAGATTTACTTGTAAGTAAAAATGCATGACTTTGAAGTGATAAAAGTATTTTGAATGAAATATAGTAGGGATAATGGGAGAGGGACTTGAGGGAAGGAGAATATCCTTAAATAGAGTGGTAGTACAGGAGTCTCAGAAGAGGGGATACTTGAATTGTACAAGTCCTACAAACTTCCTTACACAAATTACTTTTAGCACAGGGAATAAGTTCAAAGAACTAAGATGATGAGAATTTTGGCAAACTATGAAAGAGAAAAAGGAAGGAACCCGGAGCATCTGAGCCCAAGTGAGACTGGGGAAATAGACGAAAGCCAGAGTGGAGGGTGTGTTTATTCTCAACACACAGAATATTTAGTTATTCTCAGAGGGTTGTCAAGACCCTGGGTAGGGAGGTATATACGCACTGAATCCTTTTGAAATATAGCCCTCTAGTTTCCTCTGGGACAGAGTTGAAGCAGGACAACTAATTAGACAGTAATTACAGAAGTTTGGGAAAGAAGAAACAGTATCATGGTTTAGGGTGGTGGCCAAGGTGATGATGTATTGAATTATACTTTGAAGATGGGGCTAATAGTATTGCAATTATTTTGGATGAAGGGAGGTCGGGGAAATAGAATTACTAAGGGTGGCTGCCAGGTATATTGGTTTGATCATTTACTGATACAGGAAAGGCAGGAGAAAATATTTATGGGGAGGTTGAAGGGCATTAACATTTTTATATTAGGGCCGAGCCCGTGGCGCACTCGGGAGAGTGCGGCACTGGGAGCACGGTGATGCTCCCGCCACGGGTTCGGATCCTATATAGGAATGGCTGGTGCACTCACTGGCTGAGTACCAGTCACGAAAAAGACAAAAAAAAAAAAATTTTATATTAGAGGTGTTAATTTTGAGAGTTTTTATTAGAAATCTAAGTGGAGATTAAAACTGCTGTACAAATTAGTATGTCTATTAATCTTCAGCTCAAGCAGAGTTAAGGAATGAGTATATGTGACATGATTTGACAGGATGGAGATGGAATTGCCATGGAGAATCTTGGTGGGTTCACTTGAAGAGAATGTTGGGGAAAGATAGAGAAGAGGAAGAGAAAAGTTAAGTGATGAGACCTAGAATGTTCTTTATAAGAGGAAGGTCCAACAAAGAAATTGAGAAGGAATGCCCTGTGGGAGAGGAAAAAGAGTGGAGTATGACATATTAAAATCCAATTTAGAATGCTTTTCAAGAAAAGGGAGTGAATAACCAAGAAGATTAATAATTAACAATAAATCATTGAAATAAATTATAGGAAAAAGTGCAAACATTGTCAAAATGTCTATTTTCTTTAAGTAAAAGTTATAATGTAGAAAATTAAGAATGAAAATGTACCAATATCAAAAATCTTTCTTGGTGTGAGTTATTTTACAGACTGCATGAAAATGGGATATAAACAGTAGAGAGTTTTAAATAGAATGAGTGCATGAAATCTGTCTTATTGCAGCTTTTGTTGAGACTACTTTCAAACATATTATTTACTATATTGCAAAATCTTAGGCCATATTGTAACAATGCAGCTATAACATAGTCAAAGGTGGTACTTTAGTTATATAATAGTGTAACATTTCTATACTGTAGGAAATCTTCATTTTATCTTTATATTTTTCTGAGTCTCTCTCTCTCTTTCTCTTTCCTGCCTCTCACTTCCTAAAGAATGGAAATAAACCAACTGGATTGTAATTTCCTGATTGGATTTATAGCATTTAAAATTTCCCTTAATTTTTGTCCATCAGAAACATTATTTCTTTTCTCTATTTTTACCTTTTAAAAAACCTATGAAAATTCTAAGAAGAGTAAATTGTTCCTTTAATTGTTCATTGCTTTCATGAGACAATGTGTAGGTGTGTGTGTGTGTGTGTGTGTGTGTGTGTGTGTGTGTGTGAGAGAGAGAGAAAGAGAGAACAGATTATATCCTATCATATACTAGTTATACAAAAGTTTCTTAACCATTATGTATCTCACTTTATTTATCTATAAAATGAAGAACATAGTAGCACTTACCTTCTGTATTAATCTGTTTCTGTGGCTTATAACAAAATATGTTCATAACAAAACATCTGGAACTGGGTAATTTGTGAGAAAATGAAATTTATTGCTTTCAGTTTTGGAGTCTGGGAAGTCCAAAGTCCAGGAAATACATCTGGTGAGGTAACTCTATAGCAATGAAGGTTGTCATATGGCAAGAATGTCAGAGCAGAGAGAGAGAGAGAGAGAGAGAGAGAGAGCTCCTCTTGCACTCTCCTTTTAAAGCCCTTGGAACCACTCCCATAACCACCATTAAACCATCAACTCATTAATCCATTGACTAGGGCATGATCCTCACAATCTAATCACCTCTTCAAGGCCCCACCTTTCAGTGATCATAACAGGGTTTCCCACTCTCTTAACATTGTCACAGTAGGGGTTAAGTTTCCAATCAATAGACTTTGGCAGACACAATTATATCCAAGGCATTTCACCTCTGGCCTCCACAGTTTTGTCCTTCTCACAGGTAAATGCATTCATTCCATCCCCAAAGTCTTAACTTGTTTCAACCCAAAAGTCCAAAGTCTCAAGGTCCCAAAAGTGAAATCAAAACATGTTATCTACTTCCATGATACAATGGTGGGACAAACATAGAGCATATGTTCCAGTTTAAAAAAGTAGAAATAGGCCAAAAGAAAGGAGTAGCAGGTCCTAAACAAGTTCAAAAACTAGCAGGGCAGGCATTGAATTTTAAAGCTGGAGAATCATGTACCTTGACTACATGTTTGGTGTCCTTTGCATGCTGGTGTGGGGGTTGGGCCTGCAAGTCTTCAGGTAGCTCTGCTCCTATGGCTTTCGTGGTCTCAGGCCATGCTTCACCTCTTGCAGGCTGGCATTTGATGCTGGTAGATCCACAATTCTGGAGTCTCCATGGCAGTCCTGCTGTCAAGGCTCCACTAGACATGGCACTGGTGGGAGTTTTATCCTACAACCCTGACCCCACATTTCCTTTTGGCATTTCGCTATTGAAGGCTGTTTATACTGACCCTGCTCCTGTGACAGATTCTGTAGAGCTAGGGCTGGGGTCTGGAGCTCACAGACCCCTTGAGCCCATTCACAAACCCTTCACATGCGGGTCTTTGAGCTAGGCAACTGGAAAAAAACAGTCCTTGGAGCCTTGGTTGAAGAAGGAATAGTCTTTATTCAGCACACACAACACTATGAGCTAAGCAGTCCACAGAGAAACTCAGAAACTCAACTGCTGCTGTCAAAGTCCAAAAGAAAACTGAACCTGAGCAGCTGCCAGCAGAGTAAACATGCTCTATTTTTAGACATGAGCTCTGCTGAGAGCTCCACTTCACAAGGTGAAGAACACACAATAGCACTTAACTAAAAAGATACATGGGTGCACATGCTCACTAACTCCACTCACACACAACTTGTTTACAAGAAATGTAGAGGGAGCCTGACTAAATTATCCTATTTTCCCCACAACCCACCCATTCAGGGTCCCTCACTGTATAAAATACGCATTAAAAAATCTTTCGCAATGTTCCCTTAGTGAGGATAAATGACCCTTTTATTTATACAACCTATTGTCTGTTTGATATGGCTTAAGGCTTGTCCTTACGGCTTGTCATGTAGTTCTGTCCTTTAGCTGCACATGTCTCGTTAGTAGTCATCATTGGTGTGATTTTCCATGGGAATCTTGTAGTCATACTGATGTGGAGTTCAGTGCATATTAAATAGATGATCATGCGATATATGTATGTACCCAGTCAACTCTGGTGCAGTGCCTGCAGCCGGAACACTATGGACAAAAAGACAGAAGGGTTATTGGTACCAATAGGGGAAGTTCTTGCCCCTCTGGTAAGATACATACCAGTTTGCCATCCTCAGACAGGATGGCTGCAGGAAGAGGTATCTTGCCTGGTTTGGGGCCCCAGAAGGCCGTACAAACAGACGAGTGACTCTCTGACTTCGGTAGTGGTCCCACAAGATACACCTGCCACCATCTCAGGGGCACTCTCATACAAGTTATCCTCCCATCAGGGGCACCCATCTGCTCATCAGGAGCACATCTGCCCAACAGGGGCATTTTTTCTCAGGTTTACATGGTACCTGGCAAGCCATCGACTACCTGGCTTTGCAGCCAGCATGCTGCATTCTCCAATGTAGCCATCTGACTACAGCAGCTGCTGGAGCTCTCTCCAGCCACCTTACCTTAGCCAGCGCATCAGCATCATCATTGCCAATTCAGCATGAGGACTGTTGTCCTTGCTTGCCCCCAAAAGATGAGTACCTTGGCCTGCTCCCTATTCAAAATTGAACATTTCGTCTGCCTCCTCAGAAGCAATCAAAAAATCCTTTAAATCCACTGAACATACCTTGCTACCTATTTCCAGACGTTTAGTGAAATGCTGTTCAGGGCACAATTGTTGCCCCAGGACAAACACAACTGTATTTGGCTGCCGGTCAATTTTCTTTCTAGCAACACCTTCTGCAAGCAAGTCATCTGCTTATGGCTAGTCTTGCTTGATCCCTTTGGGATAAAATCCTGAGTATTTCTTGGAGGGTTGGTCTTAGCCACCTTTTGGACCCCTTTTGCTTGTCTCCTATGCTCTATTTCAACCAAGTTGGCTATCATGGTCATTACCTCATGTATAGGATGACCAATGTATGGGGCCAGTATGGCCATCAATGACCCAAATGATGTTGATGGGCTCTCTGCAGCACTATGTTTCTCATACTGCCTGTAAAATTTTCATCATCTTGGCCATGAGTGTTCACATTAAACATGGACTGCCGCATTCCCAGCTCTCGAATTATTTGGACCAGCTCCACATACGTTTGCCATTTACTAACAATCTTGGGCAGTTTTCCAACATTTGCCCACATGGTTCAGGCAGCTGCACTCACCCATTCCATTAAGGAGAGATTACTTCGTCTGGATGCATATCTGTGGCTATTTTGCAGTTGTTGTCTCAGGGACGGGTGCATGGTGATGGAGGCCAGCTTTTCCATCATCTCACCAGAGCACATCACACTATCCACCCCTAGGTTCCATAACCACAACAGCCAAGCATCCAGGGGCTCCCCCTGTTTCTGCCAAAACTGTCTCCCCAAGTCAACTAACTCAACCTGGGTATATGGGACATAGGGGGTAAATTGGGTCACCTGTGGATTGCCCACTGGTTGCCTGCCTGGTCTCATAGGCTGCTCGTGCTTCATTTTCTGATGCACAACAGGTTGTACCTGGGGACACACGATCTCCTCCAACTCACCACTGGGTTCGTCATCTTCCCTGCTGTGAGAGGCAGGAGTGACTAGTTGCTGCATGTCATCCTCCAGGACATCTATCCATGCTTCCAACAATTCTGCTTTCTTCTTTGAATCTTCCAGTAGCTGCACATCATCTGCCAACGACTCTGCTTTTCACATCAAATCTTGATCAACTTGCAGCAGAGTGAGCAGCAGCCAGGCTCCAGTCAGCAGAAAAGTGGCCATTGGGTACCACATGCTCACGGATAGCCACATTTCCTCCCCCTCCCAAGGGGTTTCCTGCTGTACAGTGCCTGGTCTATGCTGACTTGCAGTACAGTGAGCAGTAACCAGATCCCGGTCTACAGGAAAGTGGCCATGGGGCACACCATGTTCAAAAGTAGCCACATTTCCTCCTTCTTCAAGGACTTCTTAGCTCCCGTACCTGCTCAGAATCCTGCCATCTATGCCAATTGTAGAGCTAGAGCTAAGGTCTGGTGCTCATAGTTGCCGCGAGCCCATTCACAAACCCTTCATATGCAGCTCTGTGAGCTGGGTAACTAGACAAAATGGTCCTTGGAGCCTTGGCTGAAGAAGGAATAGTCTTTATTCAGCACACACAACACTATGAGCTAAGCAGTCCACAGAGAAACTCAGAAACTCAACTGCTGCTGCCAAATCCAAAAGAAAACTGAAACTGAGCAGCTGCCAATAGAGTAAACATGCTCTATTTTTAGTCCTGAGCTCTGCTCCAGCTCTGCTTCACAAACTGAAGAACACACACTAACTCCACCCACACACAATTCGTTTACAAGAAATGTTGAGGGAGCCTTACTAAATTATCCTACTTTCCCCACAGATCTCTTCCTGGGTCCCCCGATCTTTCCATATATCCTTTGAAACTGAGGTGGAGGATCCAAGCCTTCACAGCTATGTCATTCTTCGAGCCTGCAAACTTAACACCATGTAGACACTGACAAGGCTTCTGGTTTGTATCTTCCCCAATTGCAGGTCCAGCAAAATCTGAAGCTAAATTAGATAAAGGTGGAGTAGCCAGGGTGCTGGGGCTGGAAGCAGTTTCTGGAGGTGGTTCTGGGCAGCAAGCTCATGGAGGGCACCTCTGGCCTATTCCCCAAGACCATGCTGTCTCCCTACACCTCTGGGCCTGTGATGGAAGAGGCAGCCTCAAAGGTCTCTGAGATTTCTTTAAAGACTTTTTTTCCATTCATCTGATAATATTTTCTTCTGTATTAATTGCCCTAATAATCCATCACTGGGCTACACTCTTGCTTTCATGGCCAGGTGGAAAGTTTTCAAATTTTTTGCCCTCTGCTATCTTTTGAGTTATAAAGTCTGGCTTTATGTTATTTCTTTTCTGCCATAACTCAGCATAGGCTGTTGCAAGTAGCCATGCAGCTTCCTGAGTGCTCTGATGCTTAGAAATTTCTTCTGTCATATACCCTGGTTCAGCACCTTTGCATTCCACATACCACAAAAATTTTAGGCATGAGCAGAACTCATTCAATTCCTTGACAGTTTATAGCAAGGGTGATCTTTGCTCTAGTTTCCAATAAGTCCCTTCTCATTTACATCTGAGATCTTCTTGTTCCTTTACTATCCATATTTCTATCAGCATTCTGCTCACCACCATTTAATCAGCCTCTAAGATGTTCCAAACTTCCCCTCATATTTTTGTCTTCTCCTGAATCCTCCAAACTCCAATTTTTGCCCAACACCCAGTTCCAAAGTTGCCTCTACATTTTTAAGTATTTGTTATAAGTAACACCCCACTTTTCTAGTACCAGTTTTCTATATTAGTATGTTTCTGTTGCTTATAACAAAATATCTGGAACTGGGTAATTTGTAAGAAAATGAAATTTATTGCTTACAGTTTCAGAGTCTGGGAAGTCCAAAGTCCAGGGAACACATCTGGTGATGTGACTCTACAGCAGTGCAGGGTGCCACATGGTGAGAATGGTGGAGCAGACAGAGAGAGAGTTCCTCTTGCATTCTCCTTTTAAAACTCTCAGAAATATTCCCATGACCATCATTATACCATCAACTTATTAATCCATTGACTAGGGCAAGGTCCTCACAATTTAATCACCTCTTTTTTTTTTTTTTTTTTTTCTGACCAGTAAGGGGATCGGGATCGTATCCCTTGGCTTGGTGTCGCCCGCACTGCGCTCAGCCAGTGAGCGCACCAGCCATCCCTATATAGGATCCAAACCTGCGGCCCTGGCGCTCCCAGAGCCACACTCTCCCGAGTGAGCCACTGGGTCTGCCCTTAATCACTTCTTTAAGGCCCCACCTTTCAGTGATCATGATAGGATTTCCCACCCTCTTAACATTGTCACAGTGGGGGTTAAGTTACTAATACATAGACTTTGAGGGCATAATTCAATCCAAGTCACCTTCCTAAAGTCATGTCAAGATTAAATCTATTAATACATTTGGATCTTAAAAAAATATCTGGCACATTGAAATAATCAATAGATATCAGCTTTTATTATCATTATGATTTTATTGCTGTTGTTTTTAGCCTACATTGAGTGAACATTTGTTAGACAATTTATATGTATTTGTAGTATATTTTAAGTGTAGTATATTTAATGTGTATTTCTGAGGAAATCAATTGTATAAATAGAGAGTAACTAATGAAAAATAATTTTAGAAATTTATTACATTTTAACAGATATTTTATGAATTATACAATGCTCCATGTCACATCAGCATGCACTCACTTCTTTTTATTAACTTCTTCAAATCATACTAAAAAATTAGGCCTAAGATTTTGTTCTGGATAGTTAAACTTAAAGAAATAAAAATTAGGTAAAGTAACACTGTGAGATATTCTATGCTGGAAACAACCTTCTCGTATTTTGAAACTCAGTTTTGTCTTATTGGTGTCAAAATAAGAGGCTCCCAGTGTGTTAGCTCCCCTCGTACTAGTACTGCATCACATACGCCCGGTGATGCATGGTTTCCCATTTTCCTGGGTATCCTCTTGCTTCTTTTATGGCTTCTCTATTTGCATCTGTGCATTTCTCTGTAAAACACCCTTGTGTATTTATAGTTTATATGCTCTGAAGCCAACTCAGCCAAGAAAAGTTGAAATCTTACTAATGATTAAGTAAAAGTATATTTTGCCAAAGACTAAATGAACCAATAAAAAAAACAAATGAGGCTACTTTTATAATTTGTAGATGATTCTCGGAATTAATTTGACACCTGATTAAGACCTTAGGAAAGCCAATATTTTACCAAAGTTTAAGGGTAAAAATTATGTAATGTTAATTCTAAATGATTGGCCGGAAATGCAAAATAAGGTTGATTGGATTAAATTCTAGATGATGCTGTTCTTTAACAAAGAAGCATATTCATCGTTGGGATAATCAACATGGTCAAATTAATTGCACTTAGTTTTCCAGTTCAATGGTTTGATTAAGCTTTCATTGACAGTCCATTTTCACAGAGTACTGTGGTCATTACTTTTAAGTGTTGACAGTATTACTTAATCTTACCTCATAGACATAATAAGAGTGCCATCTTTCTTTACTAGCTATCATTTTATTCAAAATTGCATCTCTTCCTTTCCTATGTTTTTAAATAAGGGGTTCACTCAAGCATCCATTATTGTTAGAAATTTAAAAGAGAGACTGAGATATATGGTTGCTAAGAAGAGGCACTGGTCATTCAATACCTGTTCGATATAATCTAAAGTTATTAGAATAGGTGACTATAGACTTCTCTGGCCAGATTAGAACTCTTTATTTAAATTTATGTCAATTCTTAGTAAAGCCTCCATGGAATAATCTATAGTGGTTGAACAAATCATTTTTTCGAAAATATGCTATCATAATTTCTCTAATATTAGAAGAAATGATACATCACTAAGAAAAAAACACTATTGAACTAAAAACTTGTCCAAAATGTCCAACCATTAAAAATTTGTTATTTTATATCAAATTTAATAAGAGATACACAGTTTATAATATATGGAAAAATGGAGTAAGAGTAGTTAAGCAAGTAAAATCAAATAGAAAAACAACAAAAATAAAGTTAAAAAAACTTAATAGATAATGATGAAAACAAAAGCAAAGATTTGGAGTGTAATGTTTGAGAAAATTAAGCAAAATAGGTTATATCCAGATGACAAAACTAAATTCTACCTCTTTATTTGCCTTTGCATTCAAGATGTTCAGGTAAAGTTCCCTGGTGGTCTAGTGGTTAGGATTCGGCGCTCTCAAGATGTTCAGGTATTTGTTGTTCAACTGCTTAAGAAAGAATTGAACTAGAATGACTTTAAAGTTCCTTTAAGCTTGAAATTATATAAATATTATATCATATCATATTATTATAGAATACTCATATACACTGTGTAAGATGTAGAATCACCAGGCCAAGCAGTGCCTGTAAGAATGAAATAAATATTTTTGAATGAGTAAATAACTCACTACATTCATCATTTCCATTCTTCTTATGTGGCAGGTATTGTTTTCTTCGTAGTAGCAGTGAAGATTAATCTTGTCTCTTTTCTATCCCAGTGCCCATATTTCTTTGCCCATCACCTGCAGATATTCATCAGCATAACCTGGATTTGCGTGCTGAGCTGCTGATCAAAATAAGAGTTGTAACATTATGTACTCAGCTCTGACATTTTCTCAACAAGGACATGATATTAACCTCCCACACAATATAATAGTTCCACCCAATTTCCCAGAATGAGTTCTTAATTTAATTGGTCATTTGAAGTGCATCTATGTATAAAGAGAGTATTGCCTTATTTGAAAGGAGGAAACCACTTATAGGTTAAAATTTCTATTGTCAAACAGAAATGTAAGAATATCAATTGAACTAGTAAAGTTTAAGAGGAAAATGCTACCTAAAAGAAAAAGTTTGTTGAAATGTTATCAGTACAACTAAACATGCAGAATTTAACAATATATGTCTAATAAGGATACGTAGAGAACCAACATATTTAAACATGTAATAGGTAAAATATTTGGAAAAACTTCTCAGGAACAAAATTGCAAAGAACTAGAACACTTTATTAACAGAATATTTAGAGTCCCTTCCTCAGAAAATATATACCTTAAAATGCTATAATTAAATTAAAAATCTAGTCCTATACCAATAATTGGCAGCTTTTCCATGCACTCCATATAGTATGTCAAGAAATACATGAAATTTTCTCTGATTTTTACTCTAATTTATAGGTTGAGATCCTGTACAACAGAAAAAAAATTTTCTTTAAGAATTAAGAACTGATTTTGAAAGCATCCTTTCCTCATTATGATCCTTTATGAACTTTTGTATCCTAATATCACATATTCATATTTTAATTTTTCCATATCAAAGATTACATTTTAATATAAAACCTGAGGTGTTTGGTTCTGAGTTTATGTTCCTTGAATTATTAATGATATTAAATTATATCAAATTATAATACAATTTATATACAAATTATAGATACATTCTCTTATGGGCACTTGCTTGTTAATAATTTAAAAAGTTTTAACAAAAGTTTTCTTTATCTGCTTAATTTATAAATACTTGTATATTAAAATAATGACTATCTTCTTGAGTCTACTTTATATTTACTTTAATAGATAAATTTACTCAACTTAAAAGTATTAAAATTTAACTTAGCCAGTATCTAAAAGTTAGTGACAAAGCTCAAATACCGCATGAGTCAGAAAGATAAAAAATGAATTTTTAAAATAAACTTTATCTAAAATGATTTTTTTCAAAATGAAAAAATGTAATCCAAGAGTTTTCTTTTCCAGGAGCACAACTTTCTAAATCAAATAATATAAATGTAATGTTTTGAAAATTCAGCATCATACTAAAACTTTTTATTTTTATTGCATTCATTTATTAAGAAAAAGAAAGAAAGGAAAAGAAAAGCTTTTACCATGAAAAATAGGTATTTTTGGCCAGTTTGCTGCTATTTTTTATTCCATTGCAGGGTGGTTACAGCCACTCCAGAAACATTCAGACTTCTCAAACCCGGTTATACAGCCCAGTTGTCCTTCCTTTCTTGTTTCCATGTACTCTTTCCACATAAACATGCAGTTCCTGCTGATTTGGCAGGCTCTGCTTGCCTGGAATAGATATGCAGTCATGCAGGGAGAATGACAAGGAAGCCAGTCCCCTCATTTTTCATATGTAGGGACCAAGGGAAGACTCTCCCTTCAACCCCCTGAATGCTCTCAGAAAAGTCAACTAATAAACAGAGATTAATATAAAAAAAAGCATAACAGATTTTATTATATTAACATGCTGGGATGTGGAAATGCATGGGAAGATCACAAGAGAGTAATTTCCCAGTTTTCCAGTGGTTCCCAGTGGTTTCCAGTGGTTTTCCACCGACTCCCCCTCTTCATAGGGAAAGGAAGATGGGGGGCGGAGTATGAGTAAATAATTTTTAGGGGAATCAGTAGACGGGAGAGCATACAATGGCCTGGGACAAAGTCCATTTGGCCCACATAACAAACAATGACTATTAATGATTCTCTTCAAAATATTGAATGGGACCAAAATAGAAGACAATGATCTGTGACAAAAGTTTGTCCAGGTGTGTTGACAGACTTCAATTTTTCTTCCTGTGGTATGAGGTAGGCTAGTGAGAACTTAGGGGAAGGACCAGAGGGAACTCTCTTCTTTAGCAGATCTGGATATTAGGCAGATATAGGAACAGCTTCATTCTGTGCTTTGAAAAGTGACAGAGGGTTGAGAGATGGGGGTGGGGGGCATCAGAGCAGCCTTGCTTCTTTTTTCCATCATGTCAAAGCACCATATTTTGGGGTAACAGTTTTCTGTACCCCAACACATATAATTCACCGTTTGTACTCAGTTTGCTTAGTAATGTTACTCTGTAGAGTACTGTCTGAAAAAAATCGTGACAGACACTTTGTATGTGAGTCTTAATTAGTTCTGGTGGTACGTAGTAATTGATATAATATGTTTGTCACATTACATCTTATGATATATATAGAAAGAGAAATCATATATTTTTGCACTTTCTAATTTATTTCTAATTTAATTTTTTTTGAATCTTCATTTAATTGGTCCCCGAAGTCTTGGTCATCTTGTTCTTGCATATTCACTTAAATTTTTACAACTTTGTTTCTTTATAATCATTTTCTTGAATAAGTAGATAATAATTAATCAGAAACATTCTGGAATTCCAATATATGGAAATAGTAAGTTTGGAACAGATTCCTCTCCGTTCAACAGATCTGACTCAGCACTGACTTTTTCTAACACATCATCCCCTCTCTTTTTAAAATTATTTTCTCTCTATCATGAGCATCTATACAACAGAATTTTATGAGGTTTGGGTTTTTTTATTTTTTGTTAAAGTGTAAATATTATTATTGCTGGAAAATTTTAATCCTATACATACTATTATTAAGTACAATATCAAGCAGAAAATAGATATTAGACAAATATTGGCTGAATGAGTACATTTACAAATAAGGAAGAACACACACACTATTATATATATATGACATATATACATCATATTTCTATATATTTCTTCTAAAAGATAAAATGCTTTTTTTTAAATTATTTTGAACATAGGGGAAAATTTTCAGGACCATGCTGGCAGGGAGGGAACCTGAGATTAAATATACCAAGGATAATACTTGTACGGATAAACTAAATCCTAATATATGGCACAGTTTTAATTTGTTCGTATTTTTTGCCTGCTAGAAAGAGACAGAATACAATTATAAAATGACTAGAAATGTATACATCTTAGATTGTGATTTTGGTTAAATCCCCTAATATTTCTGAGCCTCATTTTCTTAATCTGTAAAATAAGGATTGTAATAGGATTATAATAGGGATTATAATCACAGACTTGAAATATTCACCGTATTTTGGGGAGGATTAGAAGAGAGAAACGGTCTTAAAAATTTTTGTAAGCTCAAATACGATTTACAAAGAAATGATATTATTTGTGCAAATTAAACTTCTTAATAAATAATTATTATAGTCTAGCATATTTGTTATTTAAAGGATGGCCCATAAGGTAGTGCATTAGCATTACCTATAAGGTTGTTAAAAAATGGAAAATCTCAGGCCCTTCTTCAGTAATACTGACTCTGAATCTGTTTTTTAATGATATGCTTGCTTGATTAACATATATGTTAAAGTTAAGAAATACCAATTTATGTTTGAAATTCACAAGTGTGGCAAAAAAAAGTTCTTATGAAATTTTTGTTATAAAACCTGTTCTTATTCAAAGTAA